>NW_025933301.1:0-139804 GCF_000764305.2 Hyalella azteca
ATTATATTATATTATATTATATTATATTATGTTATATTATATTACTCATATTATTATTATTTCATTATTTAAAAAACTTGCCAGGAAGTTGGCACTTTGTTAAATAGGACAATCTAAAAATTACATAAAGTAGGAAATTTCCAATACTAAACTCCACTCCACCGTTCCAAATTCCGCCTCCCCGTACAACGGACTGAACCAGTCAGGAAGTTGGCACTTCGTTGAATAAGAAAACCTAAAAATTAAACACAATACATGCTACTTACTAAAGGAAGACGAACAGTACTTGTGTGGATCCACTGCAATTTGAGCGACGATTGGCGCCTCAAGGACGACGAAGACCAGCACCATCGTGGTTTGGGGCTGCACCCAACGCTGGCTGAGCCTGGGCCTGATTCGTCCTGAACAACAACCAACGACCATAGAATAAAATTATCGTGAATTGCGAGCCTTGAGCGTTACCGTCCCTGGCGACCGTAGCAATCAGTATTGCACGTTGATCTACAGCTGTTTATTAGTAATTATATCGTTTTATTCGCGAGCTGTTCTTGTACTCAGACGGTATTCATTTATGCATCGATCGTTGCAGTCGACAACTCATGAAGTACTCAGCCGAAATCAATTTCTAATTAGATTACTTCAGTCGATATTTGCTCCTGCACTCAGCCTGAATTAAGTTATACCTGAATCCTTTTAGTAGGCAGCTGCTCGGCACTCGGCAGTTTATTAGTATTTCTTCGCCCGGTATCATCTGACGACACATAATATTATGACTATCATCTCGAACGATTCTTGACGCGCCCAAAAGTTGGCCAACTTCACACTCGTTCAACTTATTTTTCGGCATTTGCTCCAGAGTTCATTTTTATGCTGCGATCCTGAAAATTAAAATTAATGTCTCCTGCAAGAGAAAGATTAGTTCACAGTTATCAATATTTCATATATTTCAGTATTTCAAACATTTCAGATATTTTTCAATATTTCATCTTAATCTAGAAAGGGTGCCCCAATACCATGCTCAACGGCGGCGTGCTACCCGGACTGCATTCGGGGCAAGAAAGATGATGCGAACGACGCCTCCCCGTACAACGGACTGCAATGCACAAATGCAGCCACTGGGAGTGAGCGAGGGCTTCCTCACCGCTGCAGTTCCCGAATAGCTCCTTAATTGGCACCCCTATCAAAATTTTTAGCTGGTGGCGACCCTGAATTAGGAACCGCCTAGGACTCGGACCGAACGTAAATCAGCTTCTCTATGTCCGCTTTTTGGTTTACATTCCGGTCCCCGAATCAGACAGCTACCAGTGCCTGGTGAGGGAACTGAGGGGATTCTGCCAACTCTTGCCCTACTCCTAGGAGACCATAAAGTCGGCCAGGAGGTTCTGACTAGTCGCTGATTGCGATCAGGTGGCCAACTGACCCAGAATAACTAACGCGAACATAGCAACTCTGGGGCAGAGGCTGAAGTATACCCCGAATTTTGTTAGGTACGGAGAACTGGCAGGCGGCTAGCTACCTTGTTCGTAGCGAAGCGAGTCGTCCCATCACTTCCAAGCCCTCGCGAGCAGCAGCCACACCGAAGAGCACAGCAATTGAGGCGAGACGAATTCGCGACGTCGCTTTACATGGGATAGCGAAGTATCGTTGCCCCTCCCTGACTTACACAATTCACGTGAAATTCAATTTTTTAAGCTCCGATATTTTTAGCGTTCCCATAACTTGAATCTCGAAAACAACATTACTCATATGGATGGATGTATAGTTGATATATTTTATATTTTTCGACACTATATGCATCTATTTCTAATATTACTCTCATCAACAATTTTATGAATAAATTTAATTTTGAACAAATATTTTTTAATTATGGTGAAGATTAAAATGAAATTAATGAATAAATTATGATAAATGAATATATGATGAAATTATGATAAATGAATAATATATATTCATATATATATATATATGAATAAATTATGATAATGAATATATAATGAATAAATTATGATAAATGAATATAATAAATTATAAATTAAATGAATAAATTATATGTATGAAGAAGATACATAAGAGTGCGGCAACAAGGATCTCTTCGCTCACCAGCCAAGAGTGCAGGGGCTATAGACATTTTAGATTTAATTTGCAGGTGTTAAAAAATATGGGGGGGGGGGCTGTTCCGGTGCGCATGTTCCTTAACTTCGGGAAAACTAACGTGTCGAGATATTATCCGTAAAACAAATCTTCTTTTAAATATGGGACAATAAAAAATTCAAGGAGGATACTTAGATTTAAAAGTTGAAATGTGATTTGCTGATTTCACTTCAGTAAGTCCACCTCTTCTTTCCCAAATTGATCGAGCATATCACGGCCTTTAACGGTTCACAAACCAAAACTAATTTGAAAACTTGTTTTACATTACCTTCAAAATGGATTCATGACTCAAAAATGGATTTTTGGTTCAAATAATCTCTACATGGCTGCAAAACTAATTAATTTGTTTCTTCAAAAATTTGGCTGTGCCTGGAAGAGTGGATACATTCCACTCTTCTAATTCCCCGGCCGGCTTGGTTAGAAGGTTGGTGCATGCATGGTTGAAATAATAATTATTATTTCATTTATTATTATATATTTATTATATTATTATTTATTATTTCAGCCATGGGTGCATGTTCCACGCAAGGTGATGCGGGATGCGTTATGGACGTATTGGGTGTGCTATAGGAGCGTGTAATTAATCCCAGCAGTTATATAGACGATTCGATAATCACTATTATTATCGCTATTATTGTTATAATTAAGTGATTCCTACAACAGGTAAATTTTTAAATCCGGGCTTAAATTTGACAAAGTCACAACTTATGAGAACAATTTCACGTATGTATTTTTCGGCGAATGTACGGATATTCTATACGTTCACATCTGTAACCTGAACTAATTTCAACGTGAGAACAAGTTTCAGAGCTAATAACAACGATCAAATTCAATCTACTTACTATGGTAAAAAAATCATACATAGATGTAATTCAATTTATTTGAAAAAGCTGCGTTCAATACACACTCCAGCACTTCACGCGAAAATTCAAACCCCCATTTCATCGAAAGAATATTGTTAGGAAGTAACCTAATAAATCTTAATGCAGAGGCACTTGACCACTCGATCACCGTACTCCATGAGTGCTACAGAAACGGAAGATCGCAAAGGTAATCACATTGAAATGTCTTTAAAAAAAATCGTATAAGTATTTGGGAGGGTTTTCTCACTATATAACCTTGTAGAGTTTGGATGAAAACGAAAAATATCTTGTGAGTATTTTACCAAATAATTAATAATGCAATGCGAGGTTAAATATTATGTAAAACACATAATTTAAACACATTGTAGAAAGTTTAGGAATCAAAATCTTTTATCAGTGTTCACGAATACATCGCTAAACTGAGAATAAGCGTAAGGTTATTTTACAATAGTTATTATTTTTTGGTGCACTTTTTAATTAAAAATCTATCAATGCTTCCCTGATTCTTTCACACAAACAATTTCACGAAATAAAGAACATCATACAATAAAAAATGCTACCATCAGACCGCACTGCAGGATTACGATATCCTATTTAAATGCGGGAAGCAATACCATGATGCAAGGTTGTTATCTACTGCATGATCTGCATTAAATAAAGTGAGCACAATGCAAAACAGTAATTAGTGTACAAGTGACATCAACAAACTAAGGATTTGATTGTGAACTTTCATTCGTTTCATAAACTTTGTCAGCTTAATTACACTGACAAAGCAATTAAGTTTCTTAATTTTATATGATTAACATCTCAGTTAAGATAAAAGAAATAAGGATTTACTCTCTTTTATCTCAAGTACCGTAAGTGAGCAGTAACAAATCACAAGAAGTAACTAGTATTAAGTAATGACTAATCATAAGAAATGCTTAATCTTACGAAAAATTGTAAATACCACTAAATAAATGTCATACATTCAAGACGAGCGATATAAATGAATTAGAAACCGACTCCTATATTCTGTATGCTAAATATACCGCGGCACTTCAGAGATATCATGACTAACACAACAGAGTAACGCGGACAAGCAACAAGCAACGTCTAGTTCACTACAGGAGTTTTCCCGTTGGTCGCAGACCAGAAAATGCAGCTGAAGGCGCGTCGGTTGCAGGCGTCATGGTGGTGACGTGCCACCAAGCAAGAAGACGGGCGAGCATGACGTAAACATGGCTTAAGATTATATAAACGATAATCAGTGAATTTAATACATCTTAGCTAAGAACTTTAAGTCTAATTCACTTGCCTTTATTATTATCTTGCAATTAAAGCCCACTCATATCCATTATTCAATTCCACGTCTATTTATGTTACGATACTTGAAATACTTGAAAAAGGACTAATATTAGCACCTCATCATCCAAAAGTGAAATAAGGAATCAAAACGTTTCATCAATGAATTTCGCAAGTAACTTGATATAATCACTACAATAAAATTAACTCAGAAATTCTCTAAGGGACACAAGTAGTCAGGAAGTTGTGAAGTAACTTGATATAATCACTATAATACAATTAACTCAGAAATTCTCTAAGGGACACAAGTAGTCAGGAAGTTGTGAAGTAACTTGATATAATCACTATAATACAATTAACTCAGAAATTCTCTAAGGGACTAAGCTTAGGGAATAGGACTACAAGTAGACAGGAAGTTGTGAAGGTGCTGGTCCAGCGTGCAGCCATAGAGGCAGCAATGCTTGCGTAGCATGCCTACGGTGGCGTCCTCCACGGGCCAGCCCGGCAAGACGCTGATGGGGGCGTGACCGGAGGCCACGCCACGGTTGCTGTAAACTCCGTTGTCGTCTTCGTGTTGGTATGCGTTGTAGAGGTCGGTGAAGGAAGGGTCGTACCAGGTTTCCGTATCTACGATGGGAGGGCTTCCCTCGACCATGGATTCCTCGTTCTCGGCGCTTGTTGGGACAAATAAGACTTCTGAACTGACGGCAGGTTGACTTCTGTCAGACATGTACCCTAGTTTGTCGACATTTGATGGACTAAACCAGACGCCCGACTCAATCAAAGGGGGACTATCATTTGGCGGAACTGTCCTTTTCCGCCCGTTTGAAGGACCAGAGGATGTTCCCGAATCACCGTCGAGGATGATCTGGTTTGATAATGAATCGTGTTTATCATCGCTTGGTATATCATACCAGTTTTCTCCCGAGTCCGTGAGTGCTGGACTTTTGTTTGATTCTTCTGATTCATTGTGTGATTCTTCTTCTCCAACGTTTACTCGGTCGAACAAAAATCCCAAATCCCCGACAGAATGAATAGCTCTACCGTTCGTGGCAAGCAGCGTTCGATCTTCGGTGTTGTTCAACATACGGAACGTAAATAAGTCCAGCACTGACATTGGCCTGCGCCTGGCATCTCGGTTTGAGCCTTGCAATCCTTCATGGAGCGAATATCCCCCAATTGCTCGAGGCCGCGTGTCCAATGAAACCGGTTCTGAGGTATGATGCAGCCACCTCATCGGGTCGGCAGCAGAGTCGACACTGAACTCATCTGGAAACAAATTACATCTTTAAATATTTATAGATAAAGTTCAGCTGCCTTGGTACAGATTATCGAAATCCCTTCGTTTTTAATCTATGCCACTCAAGTTCAGTGTCGATACATTATTATTTCGTAAGATATTAAAATAAAATAAAAAATATCGATGCGACTCAAAGTTTGTTGTTGATAAATTTCATATCAAATTTTGTGTTTTGATTATTATTTTCATTATTATGGTTGATAGCTAAATTAAAAAATAATAATAAATAAAATTTACGACGATAACGAAATTCATCGAAACACAGCCACGAGTATTCAAGGAAATGCCATATTAATAACTTATTCCTGCACTTCAATGTTGAAATGAAATAAATAAATGCCTCACCGTCATCAAGTGATCTTTTCCGTCGCCTGGAGAGGTTGCAGAGTTTCTTTTTGAAGGAATAGAACTCCCGAGCCTGGCAGAGCTTGTGCACCTGGTGGAGGTCGAGCGCTGCTGTAGGCGGGGTGTGCCAGACGACCGCCGCCGCGATCACCACAAGCACCGCGAACGGCTTCCCCAACATCCTTGTAGCTTGAGCTCTTCAAATCATGGATAAAAAGGGCTTTGCTATATAAATGCGATCACGATGTAACAGCGTTTATACAAAGATTAAAAAAGTTAAGGCTTCACAAACGAATAAATCTCCAGATTGTTGTTATTTTCCTATAAGTAATCGTTGATACAATTCATAGCGCTACTAGTTGAGCATTCTAGTTTAAATAATTGAGAAGTCAATACAAAATATGTTCACAAATAACAAATGAAAGGCAAAAAAATGACACCTGGGTCCAAATAAAATTTCAGGTCATTTCAGAGTAAAAAGTGTACGCGGATGATATTAGATGATCTACTAGTGAACGATAAGCGTGTAATGGAGAACAGATTATCCCGGGGCTGCGGATTGCAGTACACTGTTACATTAAACTGTCTCGCGTCCTATGACGCATTTAAATAAGAAGCAATGGTTTTCTAATAATGATTCAATATTTTGCGTACTTGGCAGGTTTGAAAATTTTTAAAACAGTTAAAGTATTTCTGATATTTCTGAGAGACAAGCAAAATGGAGTGTAATAAATGACTACAGAATACAAACGCTATTAAATAAATATTACCTTGAACCATAGACACAATTTTAAGACCATTTCGTATATGGTTGCAACCTACGAAAATAATCCGTCAACTAGTATTTTTGAGGTTAAAATAATTTGTATTCGAGGAACTTACTATTTTAGACGATTAATAGAATAATTTCTGCTTCAGGAGTTTTTGCCGTTGCGGGTTCTCTCCTCCACCCATGCACACTGACAACGATGACAAACCAAGCAGCGAAGTCTTACTCAGTTCACGGAATGAAGATGATCAACTTCACGCTTGGCGTTATTCTCAAGCTACACGAACTAATAAATTGTCTTAACTATTTCAGTAACATAGGTCACAACAAGTAATATACAAGAAAGATAACACGAGGGGCATAAACATCTATAGATATAGTGTGTACAAATATCGGCTCGACAGCAGATCTATCTAGGACGGGAATCTGTCTAGCATTGAGTGGACTCCAGCAGCCGTCGTCTTATATGCTCTAGTTTCGGCCTCGTGTTTTGCATCGTAAGCAGCTTTGACAATCCGCGCTAGATACAAGGAAAAAGAATGATCAGGCATCAGCTGACTACTCGAGATGGCCATGGTAATTATTATTTGTGTTGGTGTGTTGGTGTCGTTAATGATTGCTTACAAATTATTAAAAGATTAAACAGATTATCTTTTTCAACTGTAGCATGTCTTGATTTGATTTTTTATTCACAAAAATTGATCCTGAAATGTTTGACGTTCACATTAATTATCGAATTTTCGACAGACCTAAAAAATTTATTTAAAATAATTGTTTTCCTTCAACAATCAGCCTATGAGGAACGTAACAGTTCAAATAGGTCTGAAGTGCGAAGTAAGTTTGCGCTGATAGCCAGAAATATTTGCAAATAAATACGAGTAATATTCTACGCCTGATATTTGTTAGCTAATTCTTTCACAGTTATTGGCTATAAATGATCATTTTTTCTGCATTATACTAATGCTTAATAATGCTGATGTTGCACCTCATTATTGTGTCCAGAAATCATAACAAATTCTTAACCATCCAGTCAAGGCGTCTGCAGCCAATGAAAGTATGCTTATTTATCGTTAAGTATTCAACAGATCAACAGCTCAATTATGTTACCAAGTCACATGCACCGAAAGACGTACGCAAAGAAGTACAATTTACTGAAGCGAATTACGAATGATTTTGAGTTTCACTTCAAGCAGATGTATTCACAAGACAGTAATAGTCATCCTTGAAATTAATAGAGCAATTTGGTGATAAATATCAATCCAGTGATATTCAAATTAGTCCAGTTACCCTGTTAGATCTGCAGGTTGCTCGACAGCGTGACCTTTACATCAGGCTGAGACTTGAGTCTGCTAAAGCCCGACAAAATAAAACCTAATTTCAATAAGCCATATTTATTTTAGTGTCTGCGTTTTTCTGGAACAAATGCTCCAATATGACTGCTTAAGTTTTGCTTTCGAATTAAACAAAGAACGGAACTGAATTAGCGCTGTTGTATATCCATAGGAACATCAAATCACTGATAATTGGGGAAATTGTTTTCAATAGATTAAAGTCAACTGAGCTCTCCGAATGACTGGCTCCGAATTACGGTCAACATGCTCGTAGAGACTGTCTAATAAAATGTAGGAAAACGATTATATAGAAACAATATTGCGTGGTGCGACTCAGCGGGTGATTTCAGTTCAAAGTATAAAATCCCATATAGAAAAAGACACATGGATTTAACATTCGATACCTAAATGCAGGGCGAACTGTCTCAGATACATGTATTTTCAGTCACACTGGGTATAATATGTAGTAGGCATGAAATTTAGGCTTTAAAACCCCTCATAATTACCTATTGTTAGATAAATTTTCGTTTTACGCAGTTTAAATTTCACAATTTTTTCCGATTTTATGGGTAAATTATGTGAAATAGTTTATTTACTCCAGAAAATCAAACACTGGCATGCATTTTGCAATTTTTTAAGTATGTAATAATTTGAAACCCCCAAACTAAAATTCCTTTCATCAAAAAGTTATATGTACTTCTCATGCAATTTACGAACTATTAGTATTTATACTCGAATGCAAAATTTTATATTTGTCTTAAATATAACATATTAATCCACAATGCGGTAAACTTACGAGAATTAAATTAGATTTAAATTTCAAATTACAAAGTGCACAGAAAGACCACAACGCGTTAAAGACTATCATTATGCAGATCAGGAAGTTACTTCCTTTTATGAACACTTTGCATTGTCAGCTAGATTTTTGTAAACTCGATCAGTGACACGTTTCCTGAAAAAGCCTTTTTTTACCTGCATTCAGAAAAAAAGGCTAGCTGAATTTGAGGAAATGCGATTGCTACGTGAGTCTTCCTGTTAAAGTTTTTCCATGCGTGACCTTATAATTACAAAACATCGAAGGCAAATGTTTTTACATAATTTTTTCGACATATTAATTTGCAACATTTAACCACGAGAAACTTCTGCACCCTAATGTTTTTTCCAACCATATGGCTACACTGAAAAAAATAGCCCGGCATCCTTTTCCCGCCATATTCGGTGACGCGTTTTAATTCAAAACAAGTAATGTGCAAATGTGGTAACTTCGGCGTATTATCTATTTCATACACTATATTTTTATTGCACGACGGAAGAGCATAAATGTTTTGTGAACAGAAGTAATTTCGTATATTGTGTCTGATGTTATTGCATTTTACTTTCTCATAATAAGTCTGTTGGAAACTAAAAAATAATTTCGTTTGTTGTAGCTCTCTGATCAGTGTGCTACGTGCAACACTATGGATACTATTGAGCACTACCTACCTGCTGCATTGCCAACGACATGCGCAGCCCAGACAAGAGCTGAAAACTAATTTAAGATGTTTGAATGTACAATTTTCTTTGTGTGAACTTTTGGGGGGAGGTAATAAATAACGATGATGATGTGCAAAGAAAAATCTTTCAACTTGTGACTGTATACATTTTGAAGTCAGGTAGGCTAAATGAACTTTAGATAGGCATGCTAAATAAGAAATGCAGCTCATATGTATGTGTAGGCCTATGCAGAATTTTTACGTGTGTATGACCTAAGTTATCATAATTTTACTAGTCCACCCAACTATGTTGTCAAAAGCTGTGCTGATTTCTGATGAGTAATGACCCTTGTTTTCTGATATTTTCTTATGTCATGTGTACTTTTTCAATTTGGAACTACCTATACATATCTTTTTGTATGATCTAAGTTATCAATATCATACCTATATTAGTCCACCTAATTTTGCGGCCAAATGCTGTGCTGAATTCTGATGAGGAAGGGCCTTTGCTCTTTGATATATATTTTTTTTAATGCCCTGTGTTGCTTTTCTTTTGCTTGCTGTCAGGCTCAGCCATTGCATCCACTGACTTTTCATAAGCAAAAATAAGTGGTCTGACCTCCATGCCAAGAGGTCCAAAACAGGCAAAACTACACAAGCTCTCAGGCCCAACGGTCATCCTTGCGGTTGTCCTGTGGCTTTAAGTCTACCCTGCGTGGACATCCGGAGAAGAAGAAGAAGTTTGTTGTAGCATTGCTTTTACCTTGGACTTAGGAGACTGCATGTCTGCCTGTCCAAGATGGTGTTGAAATTTGAGTTAGTAGGTTTTTCTGAGATTGTGGGGCACTTACTGTAAACTTGTTCTAGCTTATACATATAGTAGAATGTACTTATAAGACGTAAGTTGCATAATATCTCAAAATATCTGCCGACTGTCATCTGTCAGTGCCTCACTGGACAGTGACACACGAGGATGAGGCCCATGAACCGTCACTTATTTTAAAACACTCAACTTGCTACTTATCAGTAATAACATATGATTATTATTGTCAAACCACCACTTGTTTGGTTTGATCGTAGCTACAAAGCTGTATTGAACTTGCTAGAAAGTTTCTCAGACCACATTTCGCCTATTAGCCTATACTAGGTAGTCTATTCTGTTATTTCTCTAAGGATAAAATGGACAGTAATGATTGTAGGCCCGCGAGTGGTAAAATTTGTATAAAAAAATTAAAAGTGCTGTTTCAACTTGCGGCAGCAGTGGCACTGTCTGTAACTGTAAGGGTGTTGGCACTTGGCAGTTGGCATTGACGCTTGACAGTTAGCAACTGCCTTAGTAGCGGCGTAGCCTACTGCTATTGGATGGTAGGTACCTAGCTACAGTGCTACACAGTACATGCTGCATAGCTTGACCTTTATTGTAATTTGTTAATTTATATAATTTTATTGCATTTTGCCTGATGAATATTAATATCCATGCAAAAGTGAGCTGCAGCTTTATTTACATTACAATATTTTGACTCTAGTCTCCACCCACCGTCTTCAAATTTTCAGCCTAAATAATAAATTTTGAATTTTTTACAATTTCTTTAGTTACCATATTGGTGTGATTTCTAAGAAATCTGACCAAAACTTCCTTTATTAATATAGAAGAAATTGAAATTTTAAATGTGTTATTTATTCCTACTGGCTACAGTCTACCATCAACAACACTGTGAGTCTGTGACACATACCTATTAATGATATTGGTCACCACTCCTGGCACTCCAAACTACAGTTCACACTCAACAGATACTGCACTTACTTAGATTGCTTCTCATCACTAAAAATCTGATATTTATAATATTGATCAGAAGTTAGAACTTGGCCTACCTACAATTTGCAGGCACAAGGATCAACAACTACATGATGACTACGAAGCGGCTAACATAAGTTAGATTGGGAATAGGCTAGTATCAATAGTATGGTTATTGGCATTGCCAAGGCATAATGCCAAGGTTATAATAATAATAATGCCTTGGCATAATGCCAAGGTTATTGGCATTGATATCAGCTTAGACTCTTTTGCTAATCTGTATTTGTAAACGATTGCAGATTATTTGGTCCAATGGTTTTAATTGTGTTTAATGAATAAGCTGATCTTGTATTTTATTTAATGAACATATTTTAATTACAGGATATGTGTATCATTGAAATGAATCCTGTGATCCTGCATAATTTTCTTAGTAATGTGTGGCATAAGATTTGAACCTTATGTAATTTTAATGGCCTATAACTGTAGTTTGTAAAATAGGCAGAAACCAGCAGTGACCCAGTGAGCAGTGAATGGACAGACTGGAAAGTTGAGTGGTTAACTCTCATCTACCAGTATTTGTGTCAAACCAGAGAGATTTTGGAGTCATGCATTTTTAATTACCTGATCTTATTCAGGATTTCTTCCATATCTTATTTATAATGATGTTGGTATCCTGAAACTTCTTTGCTCTTGCAAAATTAAAGTCGTCAAGAAAGCCTTGTTTGCCACTAGGCAAGATCCATTTACTATCCTTTGTCTAAATTGTATGTATAAACCTGCAAAGCAGCATACATAATATTTACAAACAATTTCTTAAAAATCTTGTGAAACTATTATTTTTTCACTCAAAATTTGGAAAAATAAGCATCTTAATTGAGTTAGGTCAGAAATTATGCAATATTGGTTTAGAAGGTTTTTCATAAATTTTTCATAATTATAAATTACAGTGCTGTTTGAGAAACATCATGTTGCATTCAGAAGAGTCTATGACATGCAGGGTTGCAAAAAACACATTTTTTTTAAATTGCCTAACCCACCTAGATTTTATTCAAGAACCCTGGGTGAAATGGTAAAAAAAAATTCACTTATTTCATATATACCTAGCTCATAGTCCTTTTCAGTTATATTGACTATTCAAATTTTATGCTGGAGAGTATCAAGTATCAACTTAATTTCATTTTCCGTAGCATTTAATCAAATAATTGTAAATTTTTGCACAGTGAGCCAGTGATGCATTATTAACCTGTTGTATCACTATTCAAACAGTGTTGTATCACTAAACTGATCCATCTGTGTAAGGCACTTTTACACAGAGATCAAATCAATGTAAAAAACTAAATACAAATCAATGTAAAAAATATGTATTGAGTCAATTAACCCACCTCTGCAGTTTTCTTGTTTATCAAAACTCATATTTTGCAAGCCTTTAAAAATTTGTTAAATTTTTCTAAAATTTGTTAAATTTTTCTAAAATTTGTTAAATTTTTCTACCGTAACTTTTTAAAAATTGTCGGAGCACTGTGAACTTGTGCCAAACATTGAGGTTTCTAATATGGTACTTGCTCAGTAATTTCCAGGCTTGTATTGCTACTACTGATGAGGGCTGCTAACTAGGAACCTAAATTATGCAAAATTCAAAACGCACATTAAAAAAACCCACTAGCAAAAAATTTCCCTGAGTGTGTTATGTCTTTAAGAAACAATACATACCTAGACAGTTTGATATTACTTCAACATTGCCAGTCATTTTGTGAAGAATTTTAATATATGAATCTATTTAAAGAGCCAAATTATCAAGTGGTTTTATGTATACATGACAAAACCAATAAAAGTCTATTGACTTAGCTCCCCTCATTTCACACACTCAACTGTGGGCTTTTAGTAATATCTTTTTTTAAACCTGTTTTATGGAATTGCTCACAATGAGTGTTACAAAAATAATAATATCAAATATGAAATTATAGTCTCAAGAGGCATCAGGATTGGCAATGAGTAAATAAACTGATTAAATCATTTGATTTTTTATATATATTCAAATATATTGAGTGGCAGTCTTTAATTTATTTTGAGGTATCAATATTCATGGTTTAGTATAAATGTTAATGACAAATTGGAATATAAACCTGTTGCCTTTAGTGTGTAATAGGTTCCAATGAATTGCATGATTTTGGTACAGAGGCATCAAGTGTTGCAATACAGTGTACATAGATAGCAGCTTAGCTAATTCTTATAAGGCTATAAGTAGTCTTTAACTATATGACTACTGGTATTTGTTATATATTAATTATAATATACAATTCGAATGTGTTAGCTAACTTATATATTGAGAGGTTGAGATTGTATTTACCTTTTAGAAAGATTTTCCACCAATCTTTTAGAAAGATTTTTTGATAGTGTTGTTCACTGTGCTATCAGCTACCTATCTGTTATGTGACTTCAATGTTTAGAAGATCCACATTCCTGAAGTGTTGTACCATAAAATGGGGTAACTTCGACCGGCGGGGTAACTTAGACCACTTTTCGTTTTTTTAACAAAAACCCGCACAACTCAAAAACTATTTGACATAGAAAAATTTTGTCAATGGGCATTAAAGGCCTAATACTGAGGCTACATAACACAATAGAAAGATTTAAAAAGTTTGCATATCCAATAGGTTAAAAAATTAAAAATGTGACCCACAAAAAAAGCTATTATTTAAAGCCTGTCAGAGTACCCCCTCCAATTTTTTTATTTTTTGGTTAAATAACTCCAGGTTTTGATGCATTGTAGTAGAACTCTTCTAGTTACATATGCAAATGACAAATTTTAGGAAAGTGTCATAGTTTGCAAATGGGGGCCACCACCCCCAAATGGGGTAACTTAGACCACCTAATGTCAGCCCTGACGGGGTAACATAGATCGGCTTGGAAGTTAATGTAAAATTACCATATATAATATATTTTATGTTTGACAGCCTATTTATGTTTTTTCTTTATGTTTCAGACGTTTGACAGCCTATTTATGTTTTTTCTTTATGTTTCAGACTCTAAAGAGTCTCATATATGGTAATTTTAACTTAATTTCCAAGTCAGTCAATATTACCCCATCAGGGCTGCTATTAGGTAGTCACATTTCCCTCATTATGCAGCAGCGCCCCCCTTTTGCAAACTATGACACTTTCCTCAAGTTTGTCATTTACAAATGTAACTAGAAGAGTTCTACTACAATGCACCAAAACCTGGAGTTATTTGGAGTTATTTTACCAAAAATATAATTGATTTTACCACCCGGTCTAAGTTACCCCAAGAGCTGGGGTAACAAAGACCATCACTTTTTCTGAAATTACATAAAGACTATGAGAGGCAGGAGCCAGCAATTTATGGCAAGTGAAGCTAGAGTATAGACCTGTATTTTGCATGTTTCAATTTAAGTTTAATTTAGCTAGTAAAAAAATGGCATAGTGGTCTAAGTTACCCCATTTTACGGTATATTGAAGCCAGTAAAATGGTCGTTATTTAGCTATTTACCTTGCTCCATACAAACTTTACAAATCTAATGAATAGACTTGTCAATAACTGTTACTCAAAGTTGTAAAGACCACCTTGGTCATTCTTGAATAATTGCAATGTAAAAAATAACATTTCAAAAAAGACAAAAAGCTGAAAAAATCAAATGAATAAAAATAAAATAAAAATCATGAAAAAAAAACAAATTAAAAGAGTCGGTGATTTTTTATTTTGTTGATATTAAAAAAAAACATAAAAAAATCACCAACCTTGAGGGGCACAGTGTATGTAAATTTCATTAGAAAATAATTGTTTTAGGACCAATGTGAGTATTTCTATTTCATATTGAGAAAAACTACATTATATTTGAATTAACACCAATGTTGAAGTTTATATTGAACTAATATATAGTTCAGGTAGGGCTAACATAAAATAGTTACAAAAAAACTCTGTGAACTCAATTTCTTTTTCCTGATGTGACAACAATTGCTAAGAACTTAAACAAAATCACTAAATGGTTTTTGATATGAAGGAGAAATCTGGTGGTCACTTTTTTGATATCATGTCATTGTGATAGCAACTTCCTTATGTCTAGATCTCTCAACTAAATGACTAGAGCAAGTCATGGGACCTAGTATCATTTATTAAACTTTATAATATGTGGGACTTTCTCGGCCTCAAATCAATGTAGGCTTTTTATAGAGGCTTGATACATAGGTATATGATGACTGTTTTTGTTCAAAAATGCTTAATAGACTTTTCCTTGGTAGCATCTATCCTATATTATTGTTTTTGAAGTTTAAAACCATAAAATCAATTTGATGCATTTGTTAGTTTTATTTAAAGCCCACTTTTCACTCTATGGGCTTTTTCATAGTAAAAAAAAACAGCCAGCATTGGTATATGTGGGTCGCCTTGTGCAACCCTGAATTGACATGTATGGTATATAAAACTGTGTCCTAATAAACTTCAACTTTGATGAAATTGCATATCAGCTTTTACTCTATAAGAATGATAATTAGGCTTGAAGTACGAGGCGTAGTTGGAAGCTTGTTTTCAGTCAAATCTTCGTCTCATATTGCCATGGCATGAATCTCTACATTATTCCTGGAAATAAATATTCATATTTGAATGCTAAGCAGTTGTATCAGAAATGAAAATGAGCCTTAGACTTTGAAAAAAATTTTGAATCTTTGATATTTCCACACAACTAGGGTAGATCAAAATGGTTCCTATCAGGTTAGAGGGGTAATAACTGAACATGTACACATATCCTTTCAAATAGAAATTCTTAGAACTGAACTCACTTTTATAACTAAGAAGTAGTTTTAGTTTCAGCTTGCAGATCAGTGTTGAATATATTTATCTATATTCACATGCTTTCAAGGTTCCAACATAAATTTATTTAAGCAAGCTGATGAATATTTTTTTTTCAAAAAAGACTAAAGATTAAAATGAATACATGAGAATATATTTTATTCCTAAAATTCCACTGGTAAAAAGATCACGTAGCAAACAAGTTTATACATTTAAATGGCCAAATTTTAATGTCATTAGTTTGGATGATTCTAACTTTTGGTTTTTCACACACAATTGTTTTTCCTTTGCAGAAACAGGCATTTATCTTGATACCTCAGAATGTTTTACAGTTATGACATTCTGCACCCTCGTTCAGGCAAGCTGTCCATTTTGTGGCTAGTTGCCACTGGCAGCTTCAAGTATGACAAGAGACAGGATAAAGACTTCAATAAAGTCATCAATGTAAATGTACCCAGATCTTGGTAAGAATATGAATGTATCCCTTCTAATGAACTATAAGTATGTCATCTTGGAATGATAGCACTTGCCAATAACATTTGTGATCTCAATAATTAGGTACCGGGTACCTATGTCTATATTGTTGTCTTAATGTCAATAATTACGTACCTATGTTTAATTATATTGTTATTGAGTTCATTGTAATTCATTGTCCAGCTCACAAATTCTGAAGCATGTGCAAATCAAGAGAACTGGTGATGATGAGAAGCCCAGACATCTTTCCTTGTACCTCTCGTCTATGCTGATGTATGGGGTTGTGAAGATCCATGAGAGACAGGTTCTACTTCTTTACCGTAAGTTTATAATTTAGTGGTCATTAATTGAACCACAACTGTTGTGTTCAAGAATGTTCCAGCATTACGGTATGGCAAGCAGTTACTTGCTTTTTCACCCTCATTTGTTCTGAAGCTCCTCAAATAATTCCCTAGTATAATGATAATACTTCACAAATTTACTCATTTTATGTAATATGCTCTACAGTGAGGCAATCAAAACGAGTCTCATGTTAACCAATGCTCTTAGTCCCACTCCCACATCTTCTTGTTTTGTATGAAACTTTTAATCAAAGTTATGATGGCAAGTGCATAATTTTTGTGCAAGAGTGATGATGTTGCATAATTCAGTGATTCTCTTTCAGATGAAGCAGTCGAGTCCAAGATCCGGCTCTGCCAGAACAGGATTCTCATTGACCTTCCTGAACACCACATAGCTGCTGTGCTTCAAAGTGTTGAGCCCTGTGGCCCTCTGCTATTGGCCCCGTGTGATGTGCTCCCTGGAGCAATTGAACTTGATCCTGGGAATATTTCTCCAAGGAGTAAGATATTATCTCATGCTATTTGTTTCAATGTGTATTTCATTTAGGTATCTATTCATATTTCTAATACTAAGTACTCATTGCATTGTCTTTATTTGGATAAATGTTTGCTTAGCTGACAACATTGCATCTAATGATAATCATCTATGTTGTGCAAACACCAAAACAGTTGATAGTTCTTCTTATGCATGGATCTTATCTCTACCTTTGAAGGCCAAAAAATAATTATCTATTTAATTTTTAAATGATTGAAATTATACCACAATTTTTGGTACAGTATATATACGTTTGGCTAATTAACCTTGTGAATTAGGACCATTAAATTTTCTTTAAATCATCATTCTACTTTAGCTAATAAGTTAGACATGACTTTGTGGTTTGGACCTCTAATTTTTATGTAAATTTTTGGACACTGTTTGTACCTCTGAACCGATGTTCTTATTATGATTAAAAATTGTTTTTCCTTGTCTGATCAAGCAGTGTTAACAATTTGAAATGAACAATTAAGATTGCGAGATGGCTTTGCTATTTCAGAGATGGCTCCGGGAAAGGGACCGCTGGAGTATGATAGTCTCAGGCAGCTTACTTCGGAAAAGTGTGTATAAATTTGCTGTTATTCTTATGTATGGTGGAAAATTTTTGCCATTTACCATTTTTGTTCCTTTCGGTGATTGGCTCATTGCTGAGTTTGGCTTGGAAAAGTGCTCGTTTCTCGCGTAATTAGTATAAATAATTGCTACCGGTAATCATGGTCTGGTAATTTCCTTCCATCTCTTAAAAGTTACTTGGTATTGTTTCTCAATTGTTGGTTAAATTATTAAGCATTAAATTATTTTCAGCTGACTATGTTGTGGTGATTTTCAAGTCAGTTGTGACCTTAAATTTTTTGTTTTGCCCAATGCTCAATGCACTATGAACTAACATAAAAAATTACATCATTACCTTTTAACATTGTTAAATTGCTAAACGAATTGATGTTCTATATTATATCACAGATCTTCGGGGATGCAAACGCTGCAAATGCTAGAGGAGGACTGGGAGCACCCAGCCCACGTCTCCGGCCCTCACTCTGTGGCTCACTTGGACGACATCACCATAAGAGAGGTCAGAGGCCGCCATTGCTGCTAACCATACGTAGTCTTGCTAAATTAGGATGTGATCTCTAATTTCTGTGTGTAATTTTCACGATCCAGCAATTTTTGGCGAATATTTGAGACATGATTATTTAAAGAATTCAGTGTTTTCAAGGTTTTCTTTGATCGTTACCTCATCTCAAACCCAGCTTTTATTTTGAAAGAGACACTCGTATGGATAGTCTTTTTCTATATCCATATTATAATTTAGTGCAGCTTCATTCTCATATAGTATATCAGTATATGACAGCCAGTAATGCGAATCTCGAAATCCTGACTATTGTAAACATTAGCTGAGCATTTCTTCAAGCTTTTACCTCCTGAAAGTTGAATGCAATACATGCACCCTCACATGTTTTGGCTTCTTATATTGTCCTTTCTTCATTTACTTTAATGTGTCCTATCGTATGACTGACAGCTAAGTTTGGACTGTACATCAATTGAATTAATTTTCACATCTAGTTTTTTTTCGCGTCTCCAATTGTTTCTTCCGTCGTTCTGATGTATAAGAATGAGCGACAAACAACGTCGCCTTTGCTTGACAGTTTTTGCGTAGTGAATACTGCAAACTTCGGCAACAAGACTAATTTTTCTTTTCTGAACGTACATAAATTTTCACTAGAATTCCAACTTTGGAGCTACACATGGTATTCGATTTCAAGGACGACTCTAATGTGTGCTTATATCGTGCTTACATTGTAGGGATGGAGTGTTGTTGGCTTAGGCAACGACATCTCATAGATATATTTTTATGCTTATGTACAGCATAAGATTTTATTTACTGCTTCATCTATTTCCACTTCAGAGCTTGCAGAGTTTTGTTGTTGTTCAACCATATTCTGGTTGCAATATTGAAGCTCGTCTTCTGAAATTACATGCGATGTATTAAATCGAAGTTTATTATTCTGTATGGATTTGATATCTATTGACTTTCATAATTGCAGGTGGACTTGCGCCAAGTTCCTGTAAGCTTGCCTGCAGAGATAGATTTCGGGCCGCCGTTCTCTGAGCTGCCTGAAGATTGGATGAGGACAGGGATTCGTTCTGCCGTCCCTGAAATAACCCTGACAGCCCCTGATGTGCCTGCCCCTGATGCGCCTGCTCCTGATGCGCCTGCCCCTGATGCGCCTGCCCCTGATGCGCCTGCCCCTGATGCGCCTGCCCCTGATGCGCCTGCCCCCTGATGCGCCTGCCCCTGATGCGCCTGCCCCTGATGCGCCTGCCCCTGATGCGCCTGCTGTCCCTGAAATAACCCTGACAGCCCCTGATGCGCCTGCCCCTGCCGCTGCTGTCCATCTTACTGATGCCGTGCCCAGCGAAATGGTCACTCCACTTCCTCCTCGCCAGGTGCCTCTTCTGTTTTAACAAAGCATTGGCGCTTAGTCGGAAAACGTTCTTAGTTTACAATAGCGTTCAACTTTAAGCAAGCAGAGTTATTAGGTAATGGCATATTCCGAAATGAATTGGTGATTAAAACAAGTACCTATTTAGTATTGGTTGCACATGAAGTCGGGTAACCAGTGGTTGAAGTTCAGAGTACCAGGATTGAAGCAGAGAGGCGCGGGTTCTATCCCAGCTCTGTGCGCCAGCTTCTTGTCAGAATCGGCTAGGAGGCCGGGCGGTTAAGCACAGCAAAAATTGAGTAGTGAGTTGTGTGTTTGAGACCACATCAAGCTGTGAATGTTCTGCGATGTTAAGAATCGGCAACAGTCCTACGGCCTAATAAACGCTGAAACCGCTATTATTTATTATTGTTGTTTTCTTGTTTAGGACTCATGAGGCACTTCATTTTCCTTTAAATTCAAACAGGTTCGTTCCAATATCTCAGTGAATTGTATCCAATAATTTAGTTTGTTCCATTTTACTTTCACTTGTTATATCTCTACTGCTAACCGATACAGCATGCGAGTCACCCAGTGATCTTTGAATTGTATCTAATGCACTCAAAATTCTCTTCTGACCTTAGCATTAAACTATAATATTCAACGCTTATTTCCTTGTATGCAGAATGTGTTCAGACAACTGTGCCCTAATAATAGCACGTTTTGTGAGAGTTTACTTCTGAATGATGCACAACCTTCATCAGGTGTACATTGTTCGTCTAAATAGGTGTCCCATATTTTAGTTATTTAAATCCTCGGAACAGGTAATTTGGTAAGTAGTAGCTTTCACATATTTTTTAGACGCTAATTGTTCGACTTTCAAAATTACATTGGAGCACGCTTGTATAAACGACAGCATCGTTCAATATGCTGCAAATCAATTAATTTTAACGCATCGAATAGTTTCATTTCTGTTTCTTACGGGTTCAGTTTGATGCTTCTGATTTTTTCCAGGGAAGGATGGCAGCCCGAAGAAGACTCGACGAGAAGCTGCAGCAAGAAGTAGCTACAAGTGTTGGTCAGTCGTAATTGTGTTTTTCCTTTGACTTACTATAATAACTTTCATTCTTAACTAGACGATTTTTTTTTGTGGGGGGGGGGGGTTGTGTGAACGACGTGCAATGCCTTCTGCGGGACGGTTGCGGGCGCAGGCTTCTTGTATGTGGGAATTTGTACCTTATCTGGAAGTAAATGTTGTGTGGGGATCCCTCATTTTTATTAATAAAAAATCTTATTAGAAAACACCTTGAAAATCTTAGAAAACCTGCCTGCTGACTCACAACTAAAATATATTTTCCAATTATTAAACATTTTGTAATCATCCTACTATATATGTATTGATAATGAAATTTAACCTTACCGTATTATTATTCAGGATTTTTTTGCATGAATAACTTCAAAACGATTTTGTTTTTTATTAGGAGTTAACAAACATTACATTATTCTAATCATAACAGAAGTCGTGCAGTAAATTTCATGGTTCGTGGTGCTTTACGTTCTAACTATTGGGACTGACCATCACGATAATGATTTTACAATTTACGATCATTAAAAATTTTTCAGTTCTATATATTTCCATTGCCGAAACTGAATTCTGTGCTATGAAAGAGTTTGAATCTAGAGGGCGGAGTCAAGAGTTTCAATAAATTTCATTATGACTTCACCGTTTTACTGAATTTGACTGAAATTTTGAATTCCTATCGAGAAGTGACGTCGCTGTTGATGCTCGATAAAGCACATCGTGTGCTATTCACTATTTGTTGCTCTCGCTCCCGACCTTCTCCATATTTTTAAGGCATTTAATTAATTCACATTGTATGTTCTACACCCACAGTGCGCATTCGTCAGCTTCGAACATTCGTTGGTGGTTCGGAATAATTATATGAAAGAACGGAGTATTTATTGATGACCCTAATGAACAATGATGGGTAAATTTTAGCTGTTCGATGTCGAAGTATATCACTTATCCTTCCTGTTCCTAATATAATAGTTATCGATCATGCCGTGGAAGAAAACGCTTTTCGTTGGGTCATTTTGAAAGTGTTTTTGTTTGTATTGGTTCTCGCAACAATTGTAAGACAGCTAGCATAACGGGCAGAGGTGATGTATCTTGCTAGCTCTCATAGTTGTGTGTGGTATTTTCTGTGGGTATTGCAGAAGACGTTCCCGCCGTAACAGAAGCTGCCTCAGCCACTGCTCCTGTTATATCTCCGCCGTGAGTATTCACGTCACAGCCATAGCGTATTGTTTCCTGTAGCACTCATTAACCCCTTCTCAAACTTTTATTTTCACTGTAATATTACTTGAAATTTAAACATCGTAATTTTCGTTGATAATTGTAATTTTTATATTTTAACGTTCACGTCAAGACAAGTGTGGTGGCGATTATTAAATTAACACCCATTCGTGTCTCGCCAATGCCAATTCAAAATTATTTTGAATTATTTGTCTCGCCAATGCCAATTCAAGTTTAATTCGTTTGTTAAGTTGTATAACTTTGGTGGGCGTTGATTGATTTTGAATGGTTCTCCCGAAGACAAACATAATGATATAATTTCGTGAAAATACCAGCACCTGACAAGATTCATGTTTGTTATAATAAAAGATCCTGAATAAAGAAAAATCCTATGAACTGAGTGCCCTTTGAACTCTCATAGTCCGATTCTTTCCTTCGACTTGTATTTACTCCGAATAGCTATCGATTCTATTTGCTTGAAAAAAAAGCACAAAGATAAAATGAACTTGCTCATAAAGGAAATGGTAGTGAGAGCTTTCATTTAAGTAATCACCAGCTTTGAGAGGTTTGCGATCTACTTAAATCTTTCGGGTGCCCTTCCATCCAATTCGGTGCAACAGTTCACATCACTTGTTATATTAAAAGATCCTAAATCATATCAGGATCATATCATATTCAATTTTATCAGTATTCAGACTAGTGCGTAAACTGCAACTAACAGCGCGTTCGACGAGCAGGCTGTTCTCTGCCATCGAGTCAACGCCTGCTGGCGCGGCCGACGCTGTACCGCGCGCTCCGATCAAGCCCAAGCGCCGCACCAGCCCGCTTCTGGACGTCACAGAGGCGCTGCCAGCAGCTCCTGTCATTCCTAAGCGACGTACTCTTATCATGAGCGGCTCCGAGGTTTGTTCAACTTGTACCTACGACTTTCATTAAAATGTTCATGTTAAGGTTTATTCATTTTTACTAAGTAGTGACGGAAACTAGATAAAATGCTATGAGGTTTTTGGTTTCGTGCTTCAGTTTCAGAGGCCAATACGATTACACAAATCTCAAAGCAAGTGTATTGAACTAACGTGTTGTATAAGTATCTTACGTAGTGCATGTAATCGATCTAGAGCAAATCATGGCAAATGACCAAGGTTCGATATTACGTCGTCCTCTTTTTGCCCAGGTTTGAATACTCCTTGATGTTGTCGATAGTTCATGTGAATTATCGACATTCTTGTGTCGGTTATTATGGCGTAGACATAGTAAGCCCTTGTGTAAGTCTAAATTTGACAAAATTCTTGTACGAATATCGTGATTCAGTTGGCTCTCGCGCCCATCGACGCTGTTAAGAAGCCAGCTGCTGCTCGGCGCATTGGCCGTAGACGAGGCATCATCATCGACAAGTTTATCTACATTCCCAGGGAGAAGTTTCGTTTCCAGCTCCAGGAGGGCCATGAGACGCTCAGAGCTCAGGTAAGGCCACCTTGTGTTAAGAAACAGAGAGTTTAGAATTAAAGCCAACCTATAGGTATGGACACCCCTGACGAGATTGGAGTCTGATAGTGATCAATATTGTCTTGAAGTTGCTTTCCATTCCAAGCGATGTGAGTTTTTGCGATTACTCAACCCATATGCACGCAAGTCACCATAAATGGCAACTTGAAATTGCATGACAAGAGGCTCCCACGGTCCCTGGTTTGTGCTTGAATCTGCGTTATCGCGTTTCTACCAATCTTCTTTCTATCCATTCATACATAACATTTCCCACTAACCGCGCTCAGGAATTGAAATATTAACCATTTTATAAGAGTTGTGGCCCACACGCCAGAAATAACGTTTTTTTCTGACCAGTGAAGTCTCTGCTCTGGTAGTTAGTACAAGAACGGAACGGACACAAGACGGAGTATGCAACTAATTTATTGATGCATTAACAAGCGACACTAGACAAAACTAACAACTAGCAATCGCAGACTCTTTATTCTTCGCATTTCGAATTTGCCGTGTTTCCGTGAAGAGTTAATCACTAGTCTTCCGAGATAATTCAAGCTTCATTTTATGATGTACCTAGTAAAAAATCGTACGGATTTCTGATCTGTTTGGTGCAGAATTGTTTTTCTTTACTGTTTTGTATTTGCTGCATTAGATTCTGCATAGCTGTTCCTATATTAAGTGTCTGAAGTGGTCGCACAAATAACTGAATCAGCTATGTCAAAATAAATTTTGGCACTGATATCGGTCTGGTTTTTACAGAACTCACGGGATACTATTGTTGACTAAATTTTGGTACTGATATCGGTCTGGTTCAGTGCCCCGAAATTCGAACCTATTTCGCGGGATACCCCCGCGAAATTGAACTAAAATGTTTGTCTTACCAGTGGCCGTCGCGTCGAATAAAATGAATTTAAATTTAAATCGATATATATAGATAAAATGAATTTAAATTTAAATCGACATATATAGATAAAATGAATTTAAATTTAAATCGACATATATCGATAAAATTAATTTAAATTTAAATCGATATGTATAGATGACGAAACATTCATAACAAGAATGACCTTGTGATGAGTTTAGGACTTCGTAGTCCGTAGTCAAGGTGGTAACGGTAAACATTGCCACTTGCTTACCATTCTACATTGCTTAATCGATGTTATCAAAAAAGGCGGAACTTGATTGTCATTTGTCGTTAACTATTTATACAGTAGAAGTTAACCGTAGAACTAAATAAAAAAATGAAGTGCTTGAAAATATTGTATTTGATCCGGTGTACTCCCAATGATATTCTTGTTGTTAGGGAAACTACAATACGATCTTTTCTCGCTGTTTTCTCACTCGTTCGTCTCTCTTGGACTTGGTCGTCCAAATAAGTTGTTGGCATTTTCATATTTCTGGGGAATTGCTTATTTCTATGATAAACCCTGCTTCAATTAATAACATGACCTACTCTACACGTGAAAGTCTGTTATACGATAGGAATTCTAAGGTTTATTAGATGTTTGTATGAATTCGTTGCAAGTGTGTTCTGTAAGAGTGTTAACGTTTCAGGAAGAATTTGTGCGGAACTCATCACGCGACACTACAAAGCAACTGCAGATTTGGATCATTTCGACACTCCCATGCTTCCGCAACGTTCTCGCAAGGTATGCATTATTTCAATATTTGACTACCAGCATTGCAACCTAATTATTTTCAGTATAATGTTTTCATATATTTTGCATAGTCGTATTTTTTCTATTACATGTATGTCGTATTATCTTTTTTAATTATCTCTATTGTACGATTGTATTCGCATAGCCAGAGTTACTCAAACCACGTTTAACATCAAATGTTGTTTTCAAAGGTTTGTTTTTCAATGAATGAAATGCAGTAAACTTCAGATTTCAAGCTATGTCTTATGCTCTTTATAGTAACAATTTGCAAGATTAGTCAAGTGATTATATCAGAATCATTAAGATTGAATCTGAACACGTGCGTCCTGCTCTCTCTCCTACAGCGGGCGTTTGGGGACACGTTTGAGCGTGAAGCAACTGGCAATGACTCGCGCCCGCTGGGTAATTTATCGTCCTTCCAGTCTTCCAAAGACGCTTCCAGGTGCGTTGCCGCGTCAACTTAGATGTGGTTTGCCTCAATAAGTAGTGGAGGTATTTTTCGCCGCTATTCTGGTCTTCTCTGGGTTCTTAAATTTTTATTAATGTATGTAAATCTACACGTTAGTATTACTTGAGATAACGGCAATCCCTTGCTTATGTTTGTGAAAGGGAAGGCTATAATATACTTACCAGAACTGAGTGAGAAACCATTAATTGTTAAAGGTATGTTCAGGCTGTAGAAAATACATAATTTCGAATCAAGTTGTAAATAGCACGTACCCCAACATGCCATGCATATATAGCTTTCCTATTCTTCGCCGCTCTGTAAAATTTATCCCCACCCCAGTTATTTTTTTCGTCTTTTCACTATGCTAACGCTACTTTTTTCATGCCTTTTCCGCTGTCAGGACTATTTGGTGCTTTCAGTTACCTGGCGGTGATCAGCAAATCCCGATTTAACGTCAATTCAACGACCGAGATAATCCGCCTTATTTACGGTGAACTATTTCAGTTTTACTGCTACTAATCATTTAGTCGCTAAGCCACTACGTATTTGATTGTAATTGGTAGTATTTAACATGAAAATATCAAGCATATAATTGTTAACAGTTTGAAGACTCCGGATGTGAGCGCGCTATCCATCGGGAGCGCAGGCGCCGCGTCAGCAAGACCTGCCGCTGCAGCGCCCGGCAGCGCCTCACTGCCCCTCAGACGAGACCCGTCGCTGCGGCCCATCCCTGGTACGTTCGTGCTAGTTACTCGTAAACTATCTCGTCCACGGTGACGTAGGCAGATGAATAAATTTTAATCTACTAGTTGGATCAAATATGTTGAAGGTTGGTCATTTGCTGCCTGCAAAACGGCTGGTTCATCTTCCTCGAATGAAAGATAGGCATCTATCTTACGGAAGTGAATAGATATATGCTGATGCAGCAATGGGTCTTTAGCAATTTTTTATTATAGGTTTGATTATCTGCTTCAAGACAGGAGTCAGTTTCTAGATCAGTGATCCCCGAACTATTGCCGACCGAGGGCCGGTTGATGATCCGTTAACCTCCTTAGCTGCTGCCTCTTAAGGCGCAACATATGCAGGTGAACGAGTTGCAACCGGCGTACCAAGCGTTTGTGTACTTATTTTCTTAAAAAATCTTTTCTGGTTTCGATCGTTTTCCAGAAAATCTTCCCTATAATTTGTGACAAAAGAAAGACCTCCGAAAAAGAGCAGTACATTGAGGCAGTACTGCTCTTTGAGCAGTCCTCAGTGCAGTCCATATTCAGATAGGCGGTTTAAATGCCAGACAGATGAGAAGTGGGAGGTGGAGAGCTGATATAGACAAATGAAAAGAAAGGGTGGGAGATTGAAATGCCAGACACGAGAAGTGGGGGTGGGGGTTTGACATGCCAGACGTAGATGAGTGGTGGTGCCAGCTCCAGACAGCTTCGGCGTCAGAGATGAAATCTCTACACTTCCTCCACGTAATAGAAATACCATACATGGCATGCTGATGCCACTCAGTCTAATTAAATTTTACGAGTGGCTTAATGTAAATCGCGTCGTTGACGAGACCCGCGGGTCGCAAGTTGGACCACTGATCCATATGATCCTTACATTCCTATTGTTTTATCCTTCGCTCGCGAGTGGAATTCTTTGTACCGTGTGCATAGGATCAAATATATTTTAATTCTAATTCACGGTGTTGGTTTGGTTCGAAGGTTTTTAATCACTTACGTGTTCTCTTCCGATATGTGGACTTTTATCTAACTTCAAGTTTAATGATTATCTCATAATTGTTCCAGGTTTTTTGTCTAACTGATGAAATTATATTAAATTTTAGTGGATCGTCTCTAAATTTCGAAGAAAATATTAAATTAACTCACCATATAACTCAAAATTAAACAATATAACTCAAAAAATCCGCAAATGAAATTTTTCCCACTCGTCAGAGGAAAAAGCTACGACTGAAAGCCCATTCGTTGCTGGCCGCGACGAAGATATTCAAGTGGCGGCGATGGAGGACGCTGGAGTCTCGCGGCCCGATGGAGATCGCTCGCCCGCCGTCCACTTTGCTCCTGGTCTTTATGAATCGCCTGCCAGAACCGTCGGAGATCTGGATCTTGCACACCAAGGTATGAGACGTTGAAGTAGTGTCAACAATTGTTTTATTGCTGTATATGTATTCATTACTGATGTTAGGCTTGAACAAAAAAAATTGAGGACAAATTAAAATGAAAAAAAATATGACTATAGGTCCTATTTCACAAGCATGACGGGGCTATTTTTGATTCGCGTACGATAATAAGATAAAATTCGTGTAACATTGAATAGATTTGCGGAAACTGTACTTCAGTCAGAATTGGCATCGCTCTTTTAGATTCCAAATTCTTTACGAAGGAAAGAGTATTTTCTCGCTGTTTTTGTAGCAGATTTTAAAATAATTTTCTTTTGAATGAATTCTGATGATGCATTTTGTAGATAAGAAATAGTAGATAACTAACTTTAAGATTCACAATGCTTTTAACCGGATGTGCCCGTTGAGGACAGATGTACGGACTGTAACGATGGAGCTTGAGGACAGCCTGATGCCGCCACCTGCGGACTTATACTCAGTCGCTACAGGTAATTTCCTTGCCCCGTGCTCGCTAATAATAATAATAATAGCGGTTTCAGCGTTTATTAGGCCGTAGGCCTGTCGCCGATTCTTAACATCGCAGAACACTCACAGCATTTTGCGGTCTCGAACTCGCAACTCACTGCTACAATTCTGCTTTGCTTAACCGCCCGGCCTCCTCGCTGATTCTGACCAGAAACTGTCGCTCAGAGCTGGGATCGAACCCGCGCCAATCTTTGTACTCTGAACTGTAACCACTGGGCCACCCTGCACTCATCAGAGGAAGTGGTTAATTGATAGCACACGCAATTATTGAGCCAGGCTGTTGAAATATATCTCGAGGCTAAATGTTTTTAAAATAGTGGAGATGTTTTGGAGTTAATGCCAATTAAGGCTGTTACTCCCGCGGCACAAAAAGTCATTCCCCATTGCCTTCTGTTCTGTGACTCCTTTGAATTAGTGGGTGCAAAAGTGATCCTACTTGTAGAAAAATACGTTAGTACAGTTTTTATTTCCTGATGAGGTCAGAACATGGATTTATTGGTTAATTCTATTTCTCCTTTGCAAGAAAAATATCGTTTTGAAATTATTCACATTTATTAATATCCCAATTTCGTTGACTTCAGAGCTCTTAAATTTTTCCAAGCATTTTGGATTAATTGCCTTAGTGTTTTCAAAATGTATCCAATCTTCAGCTTCTTTATTATAATCACATAACAATCAATCTGTCACATTTCTCATTTGTGCGAGAAATTTTTAAATCCACAATACTTGAATTTAAAAATCAATTTTACCTCAGATGGCGTCCGGCAGCTCGTCAGACATCGTCCTCGCTCCCCCGACGGAGGCCTGCAGCAACACGTAACCGAGGCAGAAGTTCACATTCAGCCCTCAAAGAAGAGACCTTTGCCTGACATTCTGCCCAGGTAATGAGGTCTTGTGTGTCTCTCACGCAGTAGTGGGAGTTTGAACTGTAATTTTGCTGCGCCATAAGTTCGCTACAGATGGTGATTGATTTTTATATTATTAATAATATGTAGAACATTATCAGATAGCATTTTCAAATTTGTTGGACTAGTGACTTCTGTTCTCAAGCGAAATCATTTTGGTATCCATTCGTTTGTCGGGAGCTCTATGGAACTTCACCATCTAAATGGTCGCCATAAACGCGAGAGTGAGCGCGATCAACTGTTAACGGCTTGCGAGCGCTAATAATGAAAAAAATTATAAAGTAGCAGGCAAAGCTCGGGTGCTAATTATATACATGATTATGGAAAGCCTAATCAGTAACGAGTCCAAGTGAATTGTGTGATGTATCCAGTAAATTGGCTTGGCGTTTTGCGCGCATGACTCAGCGCGTCACTATTTCCACACGTGTTATTTCTTCTTAAATTTTCATCTCTAGCTTTGATTCCAAAAATTTACCGAGCCCTAGCTTCTAATTTTTCATGTTCAGACCAGGCTTCTTTTGATTTGACTTCATAATATTAGACTAAGCTTCTTTAGAATAGAGTACTTATATAGTCTATAAATTATTCTTGTTAGTTTCACTTGGTTTCAACATAATGATTGATAATAGTAATTAATTTAAATGTGTGATTTTGTTTTTGCATTATCACACGACTTCACACGAGTGCTAATGAAAGAAGTCGCAATTATTAATGTCCAACAGTGAGCTGGAAGACATCGCCGATCTGCCGGCTAAAAAGGCGCGGCCTGACGAAGACTTGCTCCCTGACATGCCTGCTCCTCCCGGCCCACTGGCTTCTCCCGCTCGTGAGCTCCGTGATATTCAGTCTAATCCTAGGAATATTTTATGGCTGAATAATTTGTGTAAATTTGAGATATCTAGAACACACTGTTAAGGTCGCACTCGTTCCTCTCATCAAGGCTAGCTATCTTCAGAGATAAATTGCGAGTTAGCGGAGGGGGGTAGTGTATTTCTGCCCGCTTATGCATAAATAAAAATAGCATCAAAAAGTTGAACGGTGCTTTACCGTATAAATACGAGTAACAGTACCTACGCTTTTTAGATGATTTCTACTTAATTCAAATTCACGTGTAATTGCACTTACGTGTAATTGCTATTCACTTGGAATTGCAGTGCCCTCGCCACTCGTAACGCACCTGGAAACGGCGACGCCTTTGGCTGGTCTTGAACGAGAGGATGAACCCATGGATGAGGCACGCGCTCAGTATCCTACCTTCATACCGGAGTCGATGTCCCCGATACCAAGAGTTGCCACGAGGTTTGCTTAAACTAAATTAAAGAACTAATATGTACTTAAAATTGGATGTGTCATTTTTTTCTAATCATTCGGAAACTGATGGAATTTCCTCTATTGTTTATTTTTGAAAACGTTATAATTGATATATAAAATCTCTTCGTCTCCAACACTTGAATTGATGCCATTAAACAACTTCCTAATTTTGTTCCTTATTTCTGCTCTTTTATTGGTCTATCGTATTAATTAAAAGACAAGTTTGAGAGACTCGAGTATTCCGTTTAGTTATTGAATTGCATGCGTCTACTAACGAAAATATGTGACTCGGGCATTTGTGAGATGACAGTTGCGTTTTTATATTATTCAACATTGATTATAATTGCTCATACGACTTCCTTCATTTTAGTTAGATCATCTCATTTTTAGCCCTCATAATTTGCATTTTCGCATTCATAATGCCCTCATTCATAATTTGCATTCATTATGCCCTCAATAATGCATTCATTTTTGCCCTCATAATGCAATGATCAAATTCACTGTCACAATGCTATAATTCGCCAGCCTCTCGCCTCCGGTGCCTACGAGCATTCGAGCCGAGATGTTGCTGCAGCAGCTGAAGGATCAGCATCAGGAAACTCAGTAAGTTGTTTCTAAGTATAGAATTTTCTCGGAGATATAGAAAGAATACATGTTTCTGTGAATTTGCACCCGAACGTTCCAGTTGTCTCCGAACAAATTAATTCTAATTCGCATTGAAAGGTTGTGATGAGAAATTCGAATCTGATGATTCGCTTGTTTTCAGAGAAAGGGATTCTGAGGCATCGCGGGCAATATTGTTCTCGCAGCTTCTACCTCCAAGAGCAAGCAGACGTGTGGTGGCTACCAGGTTCATGGCGTTACTGGGTGAGTGCCAGGTCCTGGAGATATTACTCATTCCCTAAATTACTGGAATATTTTTTAAAGCTTACTGAAATTTCATGAAAAGTTGCGAATTGTTGTAATTTTTTTACATTTATTCAAGATTTAACCGCACTTCACATTTATTTCAAACTTATTTATTTTTTAGGTTTTTATTGTTGGGGATTTTTTCAAGTTCAAGTTGAGAGGATACATTTTAGCAGAATACTAATGATCACAATTAATGTGCATTACAAGAGTCATTATCTCACAGAAAGGAAACGCGTTTCGTTGTAGCTATACTTTTGAGCAACCTGTGTTGCGATGCGTTTCTTTGTCGCTAGACTGTCCAATAGTTGTGTCTCAGCGCGTTCCGTTGTTGCTATGAGCTGTGTCACTGAATGGGGTCAACTGAAAGGTCTGCCTTAAGGTAGTGTAACAGGATTTCACGAGTATAGTAAGTAATTTCTATCTTATTTTCTAATGCGTTACAGAACTGCACAAGCAACAGAAAGTATTTCTGTCGCAAGAGAAGTCGTATGCGCCTGTCTATGTGCGTGTGCTGACGGACATCTGAAAGAATACTTAGCTCTGCAGCAGCATGACCGACGTCAGGGATTTTGAGTTCAAAACAATGGTCATCAGTTTAATGTCTTTTCAGCTAGAAAGTTCGTTGTGTGATTTGACGCCGATTTGTTGTTTTTTTTTCAAATCGAAGTAACTAGTCAGTATTTTTTCGCTTTGCTGTTTTTATTTCAGTTTTCAATCAACCAAGGAATACGTGCAATTTGAATAATACATTATGTGGTCTCAAATCATTACACAAAATAAAAAATTAATTTACTGTTCATCTAAATATATATCCAGATTAAGCAGAAAATTTAAACAGTAACGTAAGATGCACAAAAGATTTAATAATTAGCTTTTGCGTATGATATGGTCACGGTTTTCACTTCAGTTCTTACACTTTGCAAATAATAAAGTTGAAGGTCGCAATAAGCTAATGATTGCACGTATTATCATTAACTAATAACGTTAGATATCGTTGCTCGTATTGTATTGTAGTTGACGAATTTGTAGTTGTAGACGCACAGTAGACTTGACTTAATGTGCAGTTGTCATTATGTGTTATTAGTATGATTTCCAATAGAACGGAACATTTTTTGTATCGTTACGTTACACTTCGTTTATTTTATTTAGAAAGGATATATTGGTTACACGTTTCGCTTTTTATGACTCAATATGTAGACGAAATTCTGTCGGATTATTCTAATATTTTCTATGAATGACCTATTGAAGTTCCATTATATTTTCATATCGAAAATTCCATGTATGATTATCCCAACTAAAATGGATTACACAACACGGGTCTCTCCAACCTTTCCGAGCCTGAGGGTTGCAAGCGATGGAAAATGATATTTCATTGCAAAAATTAAGAACGTGCATTAAACGCCCTTCACGACACTACGCATATTGTTATGGCTGCTACGCTGCTTTGAGAATAAGATTGATGTTGACAAATGATTGTACTATGCCGTTATTCTTAACCTGCGCTTTCCTCTCATGGACCAGACGCCTAGCGTTGGGCTCGGAATCTCGTACCATTTTAGCATTTGGGTCCAGAAGGCCTTCATGTTATTACAAATTTCATAGAGCACTAGGAAAGGGCCCACTTGACGTTTTAATGTCGCCGTTTCTTTTTGGTTTGTTTAGTTATTGACTTTGTGAGGCAGCGTTATAGGCACTATGTTGGGGCCATCTGCTTTGAATGATGGAAATTAAGATCTTTCCCCATGACCTGCGACGAAATCGTGACTGCAAAGTTTAAATATGCGCTGCAAAGAAAGCAAGAAACTTCCTTACTTGGCTGGGTTAACTCTACCAGTTTCCAAGGCAAAAAATTTTAAATTCATATATACCTTAACGATAACGAATAGCAATTGAAACCCTTCATAGTTTCGAATTACGCTTGGATATGACAATTCTTAAACACAAGTGCCCTTTATCAATAATTCAACTGATTCATGATAATAATATACCGACTGAAAAATAATTTTATTATCTAGTATAAATAGTTCACATGTAGCCTTAATTTAAAATTGCTTTCTTCCGTTAAGTAAACCGGCTGGTGAAGCGTCCAATCCTTGTGTGTTCTCAACAGTTGAACTTGACCGGATTTATATTTGTAACAAAATCAAAGCAAGCGTAAAAAACGTGTCAATCGTCGATAAGTCTTTAGCCTCCATACAAACATTTATATATGTAAATGACGGCAGAGAAAAATTCATACAAATACATTTCCTGGCCAAAGCTCGGATAGAAACTGGCAAACGAATGATTTTTGGCTCCTTGCGTCAAGTTGGGGCCATTTGAAGCGTAACAAGAAATGGCATGGCTCCAAGCTTTGCCGAAAGAGGAGCCACTAAGATTTAATGGGTAGGGATGGCACTTCTCTCCTGTATAAACATTTTGAAGTATTGTGGAAACTGCATTCAAAACTAATGATGCAACGTAGAGACTTGATCACAGAAATTTCCCTAATCGAAGTCATTTATTACGCAAAGTTCCACTTCTGCCTTGCCTTCATATTTCTAGCAACATAACAGGCTAAGTATTGGATATAATATTGTAGATGGGCGAGATCAACTAGCGTAAGCCATAGCATCTATTTCGCACGTAAGTATGAACCGCTGTAATTTCTGCTTCCCTAGCAAGTTTCACACATATAAGCTTTATAAAAGCTCTCACCGTTACCGTAAGTACCAATGCAACAGAAAAAGCCCTTCGAAAAAATGTTCAGTCATAATGCGGCGAAGGATAGTGTAATATAAGGCACATCGCACACGAGAGATACACGACAAAACCTTGATTCAAAGACATAAGCTAAGCTCTTCTCCAGCTTGCTTGGCATAATGATGCAATTTTATAAATCCAGCAGTAAGATCCAAACTTTTTGGTTCCTCATTGCATTAATATCGCCTTAGTCCCAGAAGTGCAGACTTTTTTTTTAGCTATGCCCTTACAACTGAGCTGGCAATACCACACCGCATAGCAGCTCCCAAAACCAAGAGGTTGACTAGTTACAACAAACTTATCCTAGAGTACGTAATTCTCTGAAAACTACCGAGAATGGTGAGCGTAAACATTAGAAATAACAATATAGGTACCTGGGCAATATTCGTGAAAAATAAATAAAATTTAAAGATAACACTTCTGGAGTAATAGCTCGAACTCGTAAAACCTTACCTAGACATTAATTGTACACCACAGCACAAAAAAAATAAAGGACTATTTACTTCCTGAATGACAGACAGTGTGGTATTCACGTCAACAACGCTGCTACGACGTGAGAGCAAACCAATAAGGTTAGAAAACTATCCCACACTGAGATCCCGAGAGGCTTCACAAGGAGCAGGGCTGGTGCTGCGTTACCTAAATGTTGATCATCTCGTCTTCAGAATCCGATGGGACCACGTTGAGCGATTGGTAGCACTGACGCTTCAAGTCGATTGCATGAGACCGAACCTGCGCACGATAGCGAAAATTTATAGTGTGGTTCGCACTTGAGATTCTCCATTGATGACACTAGGAATTAAGAACAGTTAGGCAATTTTTCCTGGCGAAGAGATGGCTGCAATATAATGTAGACAAAACTTGATTCATCAGATGTCAGGGCAGCGCATAAGCATTGAAACTAGCACATTAGCTAGTAAGGAAATTCGTACGGTAAGAAAACAGCACTGTCGATGTAAAATAAGCTGATCCTACTTTCATAGGTCAAAACTTATTCGTCAGTCTCATCGACAAAAAGTCTCAAACTCCAAGTGTACGCCAGCTAGTATAGTGAGCAAGAAGCAGAGTTAGTTGATGAAGAATTAAGACGGAACAGGGCAAGAGCAACAGGAACAAATAAGGGACAGGCGAAGAGTAACAAGAACAGAGAAGGGACAGATGAAGTTCAACAGAAACGAAGACAGAAGGTAGCTTGGAGTAATAAGACAAACTCGCCTCTTGATGTGTGAGGTTGCGGCAGAAAAATGGACGCAAATATTCCTTGTCGAGTTTCAGGAAGCCTCCAAGTTGCTGGTGTCCGTTCAAGATAGCAACTCTGGGCCCTTCACTGCTCTCTTCTTCCGTCATTTCCGACATGTGTTCCGAGTCTACAGCTTGTCCCTACCGAACAATAAAGTTAATTTCAATCAAGGTTTTGTGACCTAGTAAATTTCGAAATTCAAGACAAGTTAGTCTAAAAATTTTTAAAATGTAACCGTCATGCATTTGTAACCACCAACGATTTTGTTCCAGAAAGAAGTGGCTGTTTTTGAGATCAATATAAAAAAATTATTTGAAATTATAACAGATTTGGCAGTGCCGAATTTACCACACCGATTGATGTCAAGAAAAACTGATTTTTTCAGCATAAGATCACATTCATGCCTCACCCATTCGCGTGTTTTACTCAGCGTCAGAGTCTTCTTCTTCCGCACTTTCTTGATGCTTTTCTTAGCGTCCACTTCAACATACTGAAAAAAGTGATAGTATATTTAAAACAATATGGACGCAATCATCCATTGTGAACCTTTAAATACAATTACTAACATGACAATATCGACTGAATAACGAGAGAATTATCAATAAAAATATATCAACCCAGGTCTCCTATAAAATGCAGTTTCACACTGACTCAGAAAAAAAAATTCATGAGCAAATTCACCAAGATTTCTGAATCACAAGCGAGTTAAGTTATGCGTACTGAACTATTGAGTAGTCATATTAACAAAGCAAGGGCACTTCCCGACTTGTGTTACCTTAATTAGCGGTACAACAGAGCCTCCCAGGATGAAGATGGTGAAGAGCACGATGAAGAGCGCAGTTGTGACGAGCACTCGACGCTTCTCATCGCTGAACTCCAGGTGAAGGGACAGTGCATACGCGATCGCTCCTCTCAAACCTGAGTCAAGATGTTGGTGAACCCAGGATAATTTAAAACCCCCATCAACTCAAGTTTATCAAGAGTGAGGAAATAATATTTCTAGCAATACAATCACGTTTTGACTTTTATAGCTCTATCAATAAACATCGCTAACAATATTTATAATATTTCATTCCGAGTTTGTGTTCAAAAATTTAAAATCTTTACACCTAATTAAATTTACTATCGTGCTTGATAATTGTCGCTATCACAACCTACTTTTTTGCTACGATTAGTAAATCGTCTACAGAGAGCATTAATAGACAGACTCAACACTGAACTACATGACGAACATCATCTTGGGGGTGATGGGGAGGTCACCAATGAGTTGACTTACTCACCACTGAACCACATGACGAACATCATCTTGGGGGTGAATCTTCCTGGGGGTGATGGGGTGGTCACCAATGAGTTGACTTACTCACCACTGAACCACATGACGAACATCATCTTGGGGGTGATGGGATGGTCACGAAATTTATTCACAAGGCACGCGAGAGGAAAGATGTTGCAGGCTCTGGCGACGAGGCAGAGAACAATGCTCCAGCACAGCAGCGCCACCTGAAACTGTAAATTAGGTCTTTATTACCTCTTTATATTAATTATGGATAAAATAATCATTGAAATAGAAACATTAGCAACAAACTTGCTAATTGCTTTTGCTTCCATAATTATGGCGTGAAGCGGTAACCTTGTGAAACTTGAAACACTCAATTCTCTGATGTAAAATAGATATTTCTCATATTTATTAGAATCCAAAATTTCAATTGACTATCAGTACAAGTAGCAGAGTTCGTTTCCAGAAATCTAGAGTAATATAAAGCTGTAATTCCTTAATGTTTCAGCACCAGATCAACACAAGTAAAAGTGAAATCAAATCTGGCTACCCTCTACAACCACCACAATTCATAGTCTGGGGAAAAATTCAGTTGAGAAAAACTTTCCTAAACAAACACCCGCTGAACCAAATGAAAACAATTAATCATAGAGCACTCAAGTTCTTGCAAATTTACATGGAAACGCATTCATGCAGAAAACGTGAAGCACCAGTGACCTCGAAGTGATTAAAACTTGCCCAGAGGCAAATAAGATTATTGAATAAAGTGAAATTTGACATTAGCTGGTGATGCAGTGCTTCATGAACGCAACACAAGTCCTCAGGATACAAGAAAAAATTAGGAAAACGTTTCACACACGAAAAAAGAAACGCCAAGTCACACAAAACCTCAGACCTCATCAACATGGACTAACTATTCTAAAAAAATTCAGAAACCTCAAGATGAAAGGATAAGTTTTTAGATGACATAGAAAAACAACATTAGCCGAGCCATAGCACATCAATACTTATGCAAATTTTGTAAGACCTGACGATAGGCAAACAAATTTTGTCCCAAATATTCCCTATCACATCTTGAACTATAGTATGATAAAAAAACACAAAGATTTATTCTGCAGCGAGTGAGTACTTCCAGTATGGTGGACTCTTCGTTTGTAATTAATCCTGCTCACGATAAAAAGCTCGATTATGCCAAGTGTGTACCTGGTGCTGGAAGCTGAAGAGCGCCATGCCGAGGTAGATGAAGACGATGCACTCGGAGGTGAAGGCGAGCGTGCGCATGAGATGCTGAACTGTGATTTGCAGCACAGGCGACAAGTTGTAGTGCGTGTAGTGTGACATCACAACCCCGCAGAACAGAATAGCCATGATCCCTGATATATGGTGCAAAAATGCAAGGCATCATTAAATATGACTGCAATTTAAGTTTACCTCACATTACCATACCAGAGTAAGCGATTCTGTAAAAGATAGGCTGTTTCCTCACAAATCCCGATAAATTGATTTAATACGAGATTAAAATTTGAACAAGTTCAATGAATTTTTAAATATATACAAAGTAATAATCCAAGAGCTTGTTTACTTTGTTCCTATATTCCTCCTTATCGGCATAAGCTATCCATGAAAGTTGTGACAAATTCTGTTATGCATTGCGGTAATCTATTCATCACGACTGATAAATTCCAAATTGCCTTGACTACCCTCGATGATACACATCGAACAAAATCAAGGAAAACTCATAACACCTTGCATCTAATTTCAACTCACCAGAGAGATGTATTCCTTCGGCCAGAGCATAGGGAGCATAAATGAATATAATGAGGATACAGAGCTCGAGGGAGGTGTAGTCTCTCAAGGCGATGTGCTTGAGAGTGATGGCAGACAAGAGGCCAAAGAAGACGCCAATGCCAGCAGACCCAAGAAACATGAGGCAAAACCGCCACACGAAATAGAGCAGACCTTCCCCAGGACTCATATCACCGTACGAGGCGAGGTCCAACACAGATCTGTGGGGTGTAATGGAACTTGACCTCTTAAAAGTTCGGAAGGAATTCAGCACCAAATGGTTACATAAATAAATAGGCAGTCAAGCAAGCAAGCATTTGAGACTCAATAATGAACTTCTAGCTAGAATAATAAGCATATATAATTTAATCATTATCAAATAACAGCAAAAGGAGGATAATGGCGTGGCGAGTTTTATATTCCAAGTTCACATGTAACATTAGAGCAAAAAAAAACCTACATTGACGTGATGAGTTAGTTATACATTGCACATGTAACACAGTAAAAACTGGACTGACGTGATGAATTATATATTGCTGCTGCACGGTATATATTGCTGCAGCACATGTAACATTGTAAAAATAAAAACTATACTGACGTGGTGAGGTACATATTGCTGCTGCACATGTAACATTGTAACAATAAAAACTATACTGACGTGGTGAGGTACATATTGCTGCTGCACATGTAACATTGTAACAATAAAAACTGGACTGACGTGGTGAGGTACATATTGCTGCTGCACATGTAACATTTAGAAGAATAAAAACTAAACTGACGTAGTAAGAACGATGGCAACCGCGTCGTTGAGGATGCTCTCTCCAAAGACCAACATGTAGAGGATGGGATCCACTTGCAGGGCATTGAACAAAGCCAGTGTAGCTACAGGATCCACCGCAGAGATCAGAGATCCAAATGCGAAGCTTTCAACAAATGTCAGCTGGTATACAACATCTGCCTAAAAACGAGTCACAATTAGCATCATGTGGGAAAACATCTTATAAAATGTAGGCTTAAATATGAGAGGATGTGTCTTCAAGTATACATATAACATGAATGCCAAAAAATAAGGAGAACCAGTAATTAAGATGTTACAAATAATCTTCATAGATTTGTTTTTACACTAAATTTCTATTTAAAAATAAATAAATACCCAACCACCAAATAAATGAAGGCTGATAATCTGTAATTTCATTGGTATTTGATGTCTCCATAACACATTTTCAGCTGAACGAGCATTTAGTTAAGGATGAATATGTAACGTTGAACTTACCTTGCCTAGTAGGTAAATGCCTCCACCTATCACAAGGGCCGACACTATGGTGCCCAGTATGGCAAACACGAGAATGCTTCCAATGTTCTGGAAGAAATTACCCTGCACAGATATAAAAATTCATTTTAGTGTTGATAAGAGGTTATTTATCATTTATGAATTTCCCATTAAAAATAAATTCTTAAACTTTGTTCTTATGAGATATATCAAACAAGACTGTAAAACAGTCTTCTCATGTCACTAGCAAAGGTGATGAAAAAATTTTAAACATGAAGAAACATCAACATGTTAAAAATATTAGCAAAAACCTTTTGCAACGTCAACTTATACAAGTTTAAAGTCTTGGCAAGCATGAGGACTAACACGTTGACTACAATTGCTTCATCTTGTACTATTATTTCATTTTTTGTACTGTTTATAAACAGGGTTACCAGACGGTCATTTTTTCCGGACAAATTCCGTGATTTAGCTTTTCTTAATTGCGTTTGCAGGCTAGAATTTATGATAGGGGTACTTCCTAATTAAATTTTAAATACTGCAAAAAGAAAATAAATGGAATTTTTATAGCAGACCTACAAATAAACTAGTATATATTGAGTTATTGGCCTTTTTGGCCATTTTTTGTTCTCAGATTCGGCCAATTTTAGGCAACCTGAATTATGTACCACTTTGTCCTGGAGAAATACATTTTGTGGTTCGCATATGTACCACTTTGGAGTCAACATGTTAATCAAAAGTGAAATAGAGAATGAAGCAAAGTCAAGTTTATTTGGTGTGACACCTCGACAACATGAGCCTAAGGAGCAAAGATAGCCTGGGAGCAAAACCCAGGACACAACCAAGAAATTCATTACAGGAACCTAACAAATATTATTAGTGGAATCAAAAATATTTTGGTCATACCTTATGCAGATTGTAGCCAGACTCAAAAATAATTGGAGGCAAGAACACCAAAAAGAATATTGTCGGTGAAAAGGCTTCTTCTTTCTGAAAACACGGAAGGACAAAAAATCAGTCAAGATTTTAAGGTCATTTTGTCTGTTTGAGAGATTGGGAAGCAATTCAATGTAGCAACTAAAATAAACATTATAGTTTACATCAATCACAAACACACTGAATTATTTATTAGAAGTCATCCCTAGAAAATTACCTGGAAATTGGCAATGTTTTGACTGGAAAGAATCTTCAGCACCAACCCAATAAATGCACCTGAGAAAAATATAACACACGATAAAACCAAGACATGAAGAATGATACAATGTTTGATTTTTCTAACACAAACAAAAAATAATATTAACAGAAAATGAATGAAGCAAAATGAATTGGAGAATAAATGAATTATAACATGATCATGTGAAATCTGGTGCTTTCAATAAGGTAATATACTTCTTAAATTGAAGCTTTTTTTTTTGTCAAGTGAATTCAACAGAAACAATTTTAAATAATTACCAGTATATAAACCCAGGTACCAAAAAATCCAGGATCCCATGAAGGCTTTTATAAAGAACCCTTAATTTGAGAATAATCCTCACCAACTATGACGCACGCCACACTTTCAGGGAGATAATGCAGCTTGGTCTTCAGCATGAAGAATATGAGTAGAACACACAGCCCTGAAACAAGAAAAATAAACATGTTTGCCTTTGCATTTCTATTGCACTATGCAATAAAATAGAATATTTTTTTTTACCATATTTGTTCTATTTTTAAAGGTCAATACAGTTTGAAAAAAGATAAAAAACATATTACGCGAGTCTTCTTTACAAATCCCCCAAAATTAATAATAAGCTTTGACATTGTGTATTTCTAAGGTTGAAGCTGAAATTTTTCTAACAATTGTGTCATACAGGGAGAGAAAATAGCTTGAGAAACAGTCAACCTTAACCACACCAAGTTATCTAGTAGAGATATGGTAGTTTATCAAGGTGGGACTAAAGAAGCCCTATCTGCATTGATTATTTTGCAGGAAATATTTATGTTCAAACAGGAATTATCATCCAAAACCTCAGATAGGTTTTTTGGGATTGAGATTTCAGCAATTTACTGTAGCCTGTAGGTAACTTCTTATAAATTATTTTAATTTTCAAAGTTAGACTTTCCAAGGTAAATAATTAAAATGTTTTTGATTGCATTTTTTAAAACAACAGTGATCGTATTTTTGTAACGTCACTGAAATGAAAAGAAGTCTGGATCCTGTTAATAGTTCAAGCTGTAAAAATATTGTTCGATCATTCAAGCAATAAATCATGACATAGCTAATGGGATCAAGTATACCAGTTTTTTCTGATTTTAGCAGCAATGCTTTGGGAAAGTAACAGTAATATTTCATCTACTAAGGTTGCAGAAGAAGAACATAAATCCCCAGTATATAAGATTTTATTGTTTGTAATCAGAAAAATGTAACCAAAATAAGCCATACCTAATATGCACAAGATGAGAAAGATTGATAGTGAAGACAGATGCTCCTTTTCAGCAGCACCAACTGCTGGCAGATCCTCGCTTTCATTGCATGAATCGGTGAGATTACCAATGAACTCATTCCTGTGTGGGGGTGAAGGATCATATTTTAATTGCACATTTTAATTCTAAGTACCTTACCGACATAAATATTGGAGATTTTTATTTTGACGACTGTGATCACAAAACAAAATTTTATAGCTCACCAATGAGAATTTTTCATACTTTACCTTTCTGTGTCATCAACTGATGCTGGCAAGCAGTGTTGTGGATAATACTGGACCAATTGACGGACTGAGTCTTTGGACAGCAAGCATGCATTGCCAAGTGTAGTGTTCCCAACTTTGAGGACCAAGGTCTGAGATGGAGCTGTTGTGATAGTATCCTGTTCATGACCATTGTTCAGTTGACTGTTGATATTAATAGTCACTGTGTTATCCTGGTGTTGCTGTTGAGCAGAAAGTTCAATTGATTTGATAGGACCTTCATTAGGCTTAATAGACTGAGGCAAGATGCCTTCTTGTTGCAGTTCTGGTTTGACCTCACTCAGAGTTACTGATGGAATTTTCCCATTCAAGTTGATGAGGCTAGGATCCCCATTTCCTGCTGCTACTTGATTGTTTGTCAGAGTGTTGATGTTCACTTCAGCTTTCAAGGTTTCATTTGCAGATGCCTGTGCAATTTATATGGATATTAGGAATAACATAGAATTCGTATGTCAGTTTGTCAGGCAATTTCTGAGGTTCCCCTGATGATCTATCAAAACAAAATTTGGCATCGAATTAAAATAAACTTATAGAAAATATATCTAACTTGTGAAACATTATAGATAGGTACTAAGAACCACATTGAATCACTTACCTTGGCAGGATCCTGAGAAATAGCTGTTTGATCTTCAGCTTTAATTCTTGGTAAAATGACATCCCTGTCTTGGCTATCCCCTGAGGTCTCTCCTAAATTTTTAGTAGAAGGTGCCAAACTTAGATTGATTTGTGAAATCAAATAAAAAACAACAAATACAATAGTAAAAACAGTGTGCTTCTTCATGATTGAGTTCTGATTTGAGGCTTCATGATATTTTTGGCATAGGTATATACTTCTCTTCAGAGGGAAAATTCAGGGCACAATGGCATCTACAAAAACCTCATGACTTGGCCAAAGATGTAGAATTTTTATATCTGAGCCTGCCAAAAAATTAGAATTGATTAAATTTTCTAATGACTTGCAGAAAATTATATACGTATATGAGCACCTGAAGAATGATTTGGTGGATTGAATTACATCATTCTTAGAAAACTGGCCTGACAATTGTAATATGAGGTTGTCTTAATGTCAAGTAAAACATAATTTGAGTAGCTCAAAAAATTAGTCCTTTATCCAGGATAAAAAATTATCAAAAATAATACCTTTCCTTCTCACCTATAAATGCATTACGAATCAACTTCTTAAACTTTCTTACAGGAAAATCAACATATTTGGTAAAGTGAAACTGCTGCTTTGAAGGTGCCACTTATCCCAAGATGTGTTTTAGACTACCGTCAACCGGGGCTACTTGGGACAGTTTTGAGTGTTTTTTTGTTAATAACTGTTAATAACTTCTTATGATGAAACATTTCATAAACAAGTTTAGGCTTATTTTATAGCTATTTTCTAGGGCTATCGAATGACATTGTCAAAAAAATTCCATATGCTATTCATAAGGTGCCAGAAGCAAAAAAAAAGTGTCCCAAGTAGCCCTGTCAAACGGGGCTACTCGGGACACTTGGATTAAAACTTCGTTTTATAACATTTGAAGCATGCAGAGTGTACTCATCCATTACTAACAGTACTCTGAAGTCCTCCTCTTTCATTGTAGATGATGTAGAGGCTGTCTCTTATACACATCTAGATGTGTATAAGAGACAGTGTAGAGTCTGAAACATAAAGAAAAAACATAAATAGGCTGTCAAACATAAAATATGTTATATGTGGTAATTTTATATTAACTTCCAAGCCGGTTTATGTTACCCATCAGGGCTGACATTAGGTGGTCTAAGTTACCCCATTTGGGGGCGGCGCCCCCCATTTGCAAACTATGGCACTTTCCTAAAATTTGTCATTTGCATATGTAACTAGAAGAGTTCTACTACAATGCATCAAAACCTGGAGTTATTTAACCAAAAAATAAAAAAATGGAGGGGGTACTCTGGCAGGCTTTAAATAATAGCTTTTTTTGTGGGTCACATTTTTAATTTTTTAACCTATTAGATATGCAAACTTTTTAAATCTTTCTATTGTGTTATGTAGCCTCAGTATTAGGCCTTTAATGCCCATTGACAAAATTTTTCTATATCAAATAGTTTTCGAGTTGTGGGGGTTTTTGTTAAAAAAATGAAAAGTGGTCTAAGTTACCCCATTTTACAGTAACTTTCAAAATAGCATTTTTCACCATTTTTTTCAGGAATTTTTCAACGCTAGTAAATGTAGTATTTTTCAACTTCCTTTATACTACATAGATAGGAAAAATGTTGACCTTTACACCACTATATTTAGTTTTGCAATATTCCAATTAGTTTTGATACTATAACAGTTTTACGCCGTGTTGGAGGACTGTCCCGAGTAGCCCCCCCTGTCACGAGTAGCCCCGGTTGACACTTGACGGTACTTTGAGCCTCTGGCCACTGCATTATTCCAGCCGCAGCTGGACCAGTGACACCGGGATTGGGCGCGGGGCAACAACAACAAGTCAACAACTAAGCCAAGTCATAACTTTTTTATTTCAAACTTCACACAGATTTTGTTTTCTGGACTGCACTGAGGAGCCATGTGCAGAGAGTGGATGAATGTTTCACCATCTTTGGCGACGCTTCAGTAGCAAAATTTACGCCTTCAGAAGATCTTGCTGACACATTTAGATTGTAATTCTTGCATTCAATATATTTGTCAGTCTTCGGCCAACTATTTAGAAAAGAGTAAGGTTTCCGGTACGTTGGATGGATCAGGATGCAGTAAAGCTTGTCCGGAAATCGGTTGCGATGAGTTCCTGCCAAAAAATGTAAACAAAATGTAGTAGCGGTCACATTAGAGCGGTCAGACTGCATCATCACATGTTCAGTTGACACTTGCTCTACAATCGGACTGTTTTTAGGGTAAAATTAGTTATTTGGGGTAAACCGTGCATGCAACCTTGTAAATAAGTTCGTGGCTTGTAAATAGTTTTTCATTTCTCAGCGTAAATGGCTTTTCATTAAAAATTACACGGCGACGCATCTTGAAAATGGTTGGCGACGCTTTGCGCTTAAAAACCCATATATTGGCAATGCTGCTTCCACCTTCTGCACCTGGGCTGAGGAGTACCATTTTATTCAATTTAATATTTTCTTGTTCATCCTGCCGAAATAATGGCAAATGGCAATTTTTGCATCCTAACCCACCAGACACCTCCACCTGTGGCAGCAGAGTTCTTGATGACAAGGCATACAAATCTATTATCCATCTGAAATGACAATTTTTTTCCACTAGGGAATCTCTCATGTCTGATGTCCTGCAATTGATTTTATACATTCAAGTCTGAGAGTCTCCTGTTATGACTAGAATTTTGCTTCATTTTCCTTTTGTAAATTCAGAATATCTGTAGGGTAAATGCAGTATATTCCGACACATTAAGGATGCATCGAGAAATGAAAAACTATAAAAAATAACCGTATGCGTTACTCAAGTTCTGTTTGCTTTATGTGACTCGCAAAACACCGTACTACGCGCCAGCAATTATGAAACATCACAAAATGTTGCCAAATTTATTTAAAAGCCTTTAGAATGCAAACCTACCAAATCCCAATATTCCGACACTGTGTGGCAATATTTGGCACGTGGTGAGGCGTATTCCGTGGTGAGGCATAAATTCTACTGATATGTAATTCCGTCATCCACGTATTTGAATTCCGTTTGCTGTGTGAGCTGTATTGGAATACAACACGTCTTTGAATTAGAACACTAATGAATATTGAACACTACTTAATTACGCTTTCAATTAACAACTATTAAGCTTTTAATTGAGAAAATTTTAATTTTTGTACATAGCTTGGAATGGTGTGTGTCCAATTCAAGTTGTGACGGAATTAGTTTTCATGTGTCTAAATCCATTTCTCAACTTAATCATCTATTAATTTATTTACCACTTGAAATCAGCGAATACAAGTATACTTAAAGGATTCCCACTAATATATTCACAGATGTATTTAAAAGTCTCAAACCATAATATTCTTCCTATACAAACAGTTAGGTATTCACTATTTGGTAGAGCAAGGTCAACTGTCAAATTTGACACATTTTTCGATGATCTCACTGGTACCGTCAACCGGGGCTACTTGGGACGGTTTTGAGCGTTTTTTGTAATTAACTTCTTACGATGAAACATTTCATAAACAAGTTTAGGCTCATTTTATAGCTCTTTGCGAGGGCTATCGAATGGCATCTTTGAAAAATTCCATATGCTATTCGTAATGTGCCAGAAGCAAAAAAAGAGTGTCCCGAGTAGCCCCGTCGAACGGGGCTACTCGGGACACTGGGAATGAAACTTCATATTAAAACACTTGAAGCATGCAGAGCGTACTCATTCATTACTAACAGTACTCTGAAGTCCGCCTCTTTCATTGTAGATGATGTAGAGGTAGAATAAATGACATTTTCTGTGATACATTTATGATATGATGACATTTATGATATTGCCATATACATTAATTACCGTATTATTGATGTGCAATTATCGTATTATTGATGTGATATTACCGTATCCATGAACATGCCATTGAGCATTTACAACAACCTTGTCCACTGCAAGCTTCATATCAGCAGCCTTATAGCATTTTTTTCGTATCAGTAAGCTTACAGGACGGCTCGTAATTTCACATCATTTTAATTGGGTTAAGTGAATTTACTATAGTAAAAAAGATCGTGAAAAACATACCTGAAACAGAAAGGAATATTTTAGTGACAACCAACGTATCTTTTACAGAAATAAATCGTAGTTTAGGTCAATTACTTTTCATTCTATGATGCCTGGTGCACAATTCTATACATGACATGCTATGCACAATTTTGTGATGACTGGGTGCAACTTTTATGTAAGTAAAATTTTTTAATACGGCGAATATTTTTTTTGCTACAGACCTTAGCATAAGTAACTTTTCAAAACAGCGTTTTTCACCATTTTTTCAGGAATTTTTCAAAGCTAGTAAATGTCGTATTTTTCAACTGCCTTTATACTACATAGATAGTAAAAATGTTGACGTTTACGCCACTATATTTAGTTTTGCAATATTCCAATTAGTTTCGCTACTATAACAGTTTTACGCCGTGTCGGAGGTGCGTCCCGAGTTGCCCCGCCAGTCCCGAGTTGCCCCGGTTGACGGTAGTGTGCATTGTCTCTCTTTGGATCTCAATATTTTCCCGCTAGATGGCCACATAGTGACAAAACACAGATTTTTCAGAATCAGTTCATTTTTAATTTCCTCATTTACTTCAGATTTATACCAATTTCTTATGTATAATAATGCTGGTATTGAGGATACTTTACTTGTCTACTTATAGGACTCAAAAATGAGCTTGAGGGAGAGTCTAAAAACTCTCTGCTTTGCCACTATGGATGGCCAAGACCTAGTGTTTTGGCAGTAGTTCGACGCGCAAATGTATGATGTCACCATTTCAACCATCAACGAATGCATGGAACTAAAACAAAGCTTAATATAAAGGAAAAACTAGAGAGGTGACGGAATTACCCACGATGTCGGAATATACTGCGTTTACCCTATCATTGGAGTGATTGGATTTGGATCAATCATTGGAGCTACAGTATTTCAGAGAAAAGAGAGATTTATCCAGTCAGGCCAATCCTGGCTCTGGCTGCAGAAAGTTGCCAAATAAAATCTATAGAGGCATTATTCAGGCATAAATTACCTAATCATTGGCAACAATTAACAAATTTGAGTTGATAATATTGATTCTTTCATTAAGACAGGATCTTGAAGTCAAAACTTCAAGTTCAATATCTAACATCATTAACATAATATTCAAGGAAATCCAGTGAAAACTGAGATGATAAAAACAGACATCAATTTAAATAATGTAACATCAATAGCCTATCATATTCATATGACATATCTACAATAATCTACAACTAGTCAACTACCTAGTACCTACAGGCTACAAGTGCTACAACTAGGTAGGTAGGCTAGTCTACATTCTACAACATACACCTCATACAACGGTACAACCTGCTCTCATGTCCTAACGACTAACGTTACTGCGGCAACATTATAACGTAACTTATTTACTAGGCGAATATAACGAGTTCGCTCAGTCTCCGAGACTGAGCGAGCTGTGGCCTGTGGCTTGACTAATGAGTTGACTTGAGAAGTTGAGAGCAGCGATCCTCAGCAAAACTCATGTACTCGGCTGGTTCGGAAGAGGAGTCGGTTATTGTTCATCAGTATTTTTTTCCTGTAAGTGCAACGTCATTCGTTTTCAATTCGAGGGAGAAATGCTGATGCTCAACGGCGTGCTGCGTTTAGGTATTCTCGCCCCGTGGCAATTTATCCCACTGTAGAATTAAGCGCCTCCATGGATGGACGTCGCCAGGGGATGCTGACAAGATCAAGTAGTCGGCACGCACAGGTATTCTAAGATGTCTAGTCTACTCAAGCGTATTCATGACGCGTTCAAATATCCATTATTATTTGAGGCTCCACCTGTGATTTCTGGGTACCAAATGAGTGGAATGTTTCTGTACTCAATAAGAAATTAAAATCAGGAATTGATACAGTCATGCAATAGTCTCGCAATTACTACGTTTAATTTTAGGATTTCAACACCAAACAACATAATGCAAAGAAACATATAGACAAAGTATTAAGTTCATTATTTATATTAGGACGTAAGGTTGGATTACTCTAAATTATGCTGAAGTTCACACCACACCTCTTCGAAATAAATATGTCATTAGGAGCCCAATATTCATGGGAGGGGTTTTTTTTTAATAGGTCATTAATTTTTAATAGATACCAATTATCTTGATTGACCGTCACTTTTTATCTTAATTGACCGTAAAACTATCTCTAAATGCATCTGTAGTTTTAGAAGAAAGCATAAAATTTTTTTAATAATCTGAAGCTTTGGTTAAAATATGAAGTAAACTCTCATTTGGAATGACGCGAAATTAAATTGTTTTTCATATGAGAACCAATAATGTATTCATCTAGATTGAATTGCATGGGAATACCCATGCAACCAATAATGTATTCTAAGATTGAATTGCATGGGAATACCACACTGTTTTTGCGAGTACTCAAACTAAATGGAACGCATCGGCAGCAATTGAATTCTTTTCACTTCATTCCGGAACAAGTATACATTCCTGAACCGTCGGATACAATTCCTGAACCGTCGGTGACAAATTACCTAGATTCGTTCCTATTATTCTTGCCGGACTTCACACACGAAGTCAGGTCACCATTAGCGTCACATTAAATTAAATGGACGATCCAGGCAATAACAAAGTCCTTCTCATAGTTATTTACAATCGAGCCGTTGCAGACTAAGCGCGCAATACCATCAGGCTTGACGTATCGTCAGAGCTCTGTTGCTGTTGTATGCAAAAGACCTTTGAATGATGGTAATCAAAGCAAAAATCATTTAGAATTGTTTATTTTGTACTGAGCGCTTATGTATTCACATGTTTTCAATATTTTGAGCAAATAAACTATGCGATTGAAGAGAGAAATTAGTCGACTTTCTTCAAGCCAAAATGAAGAAAATTGTACAGGGTAATGAATTACACTCCACATCATTATCTCCTCTTCTATTTACTACGCGCTTCCAAGTTGTAAAAAAAATTAATAAGTCCAGACTCGAAATTGTATCTCAATTAGGTAACAGGCAATATTTGTATTCATTAGGCATATCAGGGAATGAAGAAGCTGTAACTTAACGAAATGCCGAATTTCATCAAAAAATGTAGAACTCACCCGATCGACTGTGCTAATTGTTCAAACCATGAATATCCTGAAGGTTCATCTAAGGATAGCATCGCTGTACGCAACCTAGGTATTTAATTCGTGAACGAAAATAACTCGCGCTGTATTAAACTGAGAAATGCCCATAGCAGTTCATCACGAAACGTGTCTTATCAAAATGTTTGGTAAATCAACTCTACCTAACCTAAACACTGGCAGTCAGGAGAATCAATTTCACCACTTTTGCATACAGAGGAGGAAATGCACAACTGTACTTTCCAAACCAACATGCTTAGAAACTGCAGCTTATTAACAAGCTAGAGATCAATGATAGTGAAGCGCCTACAAAATTGACAACATCACAAAGACACGTCGCTATCAAATCAGACGTGGAAAAATTACTAATAAAATTCCGAATAAGTTGGACAAAAAAGATTCATGGCAACAAAAAAGTAGAGAATAATAACCGGACGGCAGTTATGAACATTTCCGTCGTGCATGGAAAACCCAATGACCTAACCAAACAAAAATTCTAGCAATCGGGATAAGAAGCAACAAAGTGGAAAATTTATGAAACATTCGAGAGCAAATTAAATGTTCTTAGTTGAAATTAAAAAAAAAATACCTACCCACACGAACCAGTAACGGGCAAGACTGTATAGGAAACTTCGAGGAATGTTGAGGTTAATCAAAAAGTGATAAGCAAATCCGATCCAAGTAAGCGCACGGCTAAAAATTAATATAAGCAATAGGAAAACAGAGAGCAACCCAGATAAACAAGCAATGAAAGCGTAACGCTACAACGTGATGAGCGGAGTCGAGGGCAGGCGCAAGAATGGTTGATAGAAACAGTGTTCTGTAGTTGGAAACACTGTTAGATTTATTTAGAATAATAATCGTTCAGCAATTTTGAAAAAAGATTTAGACTTATTAAGGAATATGTCATGATTACTGAATTTCCGAGGTCAAGCGCATCCAAAGTTCATCAACCGCAACATGTCAGGAATACAACATTACCTGACAAATATAAAATAAGTAAGCCAATAAGAACAAATTTTATTGCATATAAAGGAGGTACCAGGATGACATTGGAACAGACATCGAATCAACATGACGAAGATGAGTGATGGAACTTGAGATACAGCATAGACAGATGTTGCAAGCAGCAGCTCAAGAGGTTCATTAATGTATCACCTTATTTCAGGATAGCCTTCACGTCATTGCATTCATTCATTCAATTTAAGTCGGTGTACATAAAATTCCAAAAACATTGTTTTGAACATTAGAACATAATATAAAAAGAAAAGTTACGTTGCTGAAGAAAATTGGCTAGAATTGCATCACATGTAGCGCGCAGAGTTCGAAGAACGACACAATGACGCCGTCCTCGTCAGAGCAGCAGCGTCATGTTACATATTCAGAAATGACACGACCTCATGGATGACGCGACCGTGGAAGAACAATCCTATCACAAGACTTTCGAATTTATGCATCAAAATTCAACCAAAAAATAAAGTGAAATTTGTCAATATTTTTCAAACCACTCATGACCTAATAACAAATACGAACCAATTAACAAAGAGTATCAACCAGAAATTGATCATTCACCAGTCATCGTTGAAATTGACAGCCAAATCATGTTCGAAAATACCTTTACAGATCACTGAATTTTACTGACGAAAAAAAAAGCTTTATAATATGACACAGGAAAAAACTAACCGAAATAAAGGGATCCTATGATTTAATTCCGTAAAATCAAAAGAATTTTGTAGTGGATGAGAAGGTAATATTTATTTTTAGGTGAAATAATATTTATTGAACAATTTAATACCGAAAGATAATGATGCTATGCGATACGTACCCAGGTAAAAATAAACTGAACATAACATATCCGTTAGATCGAACGGAACAATAAGCTAGTGACATGACGGTCTGCAGTCGCGATACTAAAATCAAATGAATAGGATAGGGTCTTGAGACAGTATAACCAAAAATATTAATGCTTCAAGTGATAAATTGCATATTAGACAAAGTTCACAAGTCGAATCAAAACGCAAGCCTAATACAAACAATCGAAAAACAAAAATGCAAGACTTTCAGTCACCGAAGACTACGGGCATTATACAATAGAAACGAAAATGATAGTTCCATGATACCTAAAAAAATAACAACGGAAAACAAAAGAATAGCACGAAAAGGATTGAGTGCTCTTCGGCACGTGCGCCACCCTTACATTGGTTACTACCTACATAATAAGCGTTGTAGTGGTTGGTTCTCACCAGAAGTTTACACCAATACGACAGTTCCGCATAGCGAAACAGACGTCACCAAGCTTTATGTACATTTATACAGCATTAATTAAGAACTAGAGTGTCACGTCAGACGTCCAAGTGGTCACGCACTGGTCCAGGGAACTACGGCATACACAAGTGTGATAACAAACATCACATTAGAAGCCCACACATCAGTTTTAATATTACGAAATACACGGCAATTTGCGGATGAAGTTGCAGATTCAGTCAAACTGATCAAAAGAACTAGAGAATACCAACACACGAAGGAGACGTCACAAATAATACTAGACGCAAATCGTGATCAAAACCAAAGTTTTCTATAGAGATTAGATTTAAGTTGGTGCTGATTCTGGAACAAATGGCAAGAAATACTGTAAACTCTTTACCGCCCAAGCTTAGTACATCAGAGATGCGACTGAATCCCAGCCTTTTGAACAAACGTTGTATTAATTCGAAATTTAGCAATGATGACTAACTGAGACTGATACGTCAGAACTGCAATGATATTACGTGTATATTAATAGAATGAGCCAAAATATGTTCAGCTATAGAATGAGCCAAAATATGTTTCGGCTAATGCTCGAAATGATTGCTGCGAGTTGGGAAAGCTGGTATCACGAAAACAAACGTAAGAAAGCACGTGAAGTTAATTTCGAGACCACCCGACTCAGTACCTGCGTTGCCTGATCCCCTAATGGCAACAACGTATAGAAAACAACAATGAAGTCATGCATCGGCTACTGCTATGGCCTGGCAATCACGTCACTTCAAGGGAAAGAAAGCACATCACAGAAATTTGATGTGCAGCATTGCACACACGATATAACCATGTACCAGCTACAGCATAGAACGGCGAACAGTACAACATCTGCCTAATGTGCGTGGCTTCAACAGGATAACCACTCAACTGCTAACAGTCTTGCCATGATACAAGTCTTTCTATAAACGGATATATTATTACAATTTAGCCCATAACAATTCAGCAGCATGAAAAGTTCAAAATATTTTGGTGAACTTTATATTTTTTTGTTCTTTGATGTCAGCAATTACAGGCCCAACATCACACCAAGATGGTTCAATTAGAACACTAATGTATAGTTTACTTCATTAATTAATAACATAGACATCTGAGTAACAGTCTCGTTTCTAATAATCTCTTTGAATGACTGAGTTCCAACTTTTGTTTCCGAATTCTAGCGTTCACATCTGCAACTATCAATACAGAATTGTTAGCAGGCTATAAATGATCGGCCAGCAAACCATCCACCCCACTACCTGAGACTGGACATAGTCAGGTGTCATCCAACAATGTCTACAGCGAGACAAGCATCCGAGATTTTGTTTATGGCTCCGTTCCTTCTCTGAGACCGACAACAATCGTCTAACATTGATGGCTGCCAGCAGAAGTGCGCTCGACTAAGTCGAAAGGGAAGTGTGAGCCATAGAGCTAACACTGACCACGATGGCCAGCGCGCCTCTGCTTCACGATGGTCAGCTGTCTCTGAAAAGATACTGGTCAAGTTTGGCACATCTGACCACGGGCATGGAGGTGGTGGTTGTAGTGGTGCCGCTGGTGCTGCTCTTGCTGTGCACTATATTGTTACGCACAGGACCGTTACTCATACTATTATTTCCATTATTATTGGTTTTGACAACGCTGTTGTGAGGAAGGGTAGAACTTTTATCATTAAGGACACGGTATCGCGACGAAGCTTCAGTGGTGCTCCCGTTGCTATTACTTCTCACGTGAGCGTTACAATTGTTTAAAGGAGAGTGGCTAGAATTAGTAATGAGTCTCTGGTGACCACTTTTACTCACAGTCGACGAGGTACTAGTTCTAAGTATTGACGAAGACACGGCAAAAGACGAACTAGTCAATTTGTTAGAGCTATCTACATTATTTACACAAGCAGGGCTACTGCTAGCGCTGCTCACGTTGCCAGTGCAGGCGGCTGATGATTCTTCACCACTATTTTGAGAAACACCTTCACTGACTTTAATTTTATTATAACTACACTCATCACTTGATGCCGTCCATACACTTTCACTGTTGTTCACTAAAAAAGAGCCACTACTAACTGCACTAACATGGCAGTCTAAATTTGTCACGGTTCTTACACCAAAATCGCGATTCGTGGAACTATTGCTCGACGACACATTTAACAAAGAATTTGATATATAAAAATTACCAGATGAATGCTGAGAAATAGCAGGCGGGCGATGATTGAGAGCGACATTAGAAGGTGATGAAGGTATTCGAGAGAGGCGAGGAGGGTTGATGATTTCAGGTAAAGATGGATCGATTTCCACCAGTTCATTATCACAGGCGCTGGGTAATGGCTGAGTTGCTGCACCACTGTTAGAGATGGACGCATCATAGGTAGAGAAACGTGAGCTTGGCAGCAGTGAAAAAATATTGGAATGTTGTCTTGATGGCTGAAACTGACTACAGCGGTCAGGACTGAATACTGGCGGCAATTCTTGAGAATTTAGAAGCAGCGATTCTGAAGATTTAGAATCGATCCAGTTGATTCCGTCAACACATGCGTGAGACGAGCCCAGCAGGACATTACTCTCAACATCCTCATTGTCTTGCCTCGAGTCTCCTCCCAATAAAATACTAGAAGGAATGCTCATTTCAACATCAGTTGTCAAGCCTTCATTCTCGCCCTCCATAACCTCAGCCGAGATCACATAAGACTGCAGGTAACTTGGGTCCAGTGGTGAGCTTCGACCTTCGCTTTCAGCTTCGCTCTCTCCGCCATCCGCCTGATCTTGCACCACACTCCTGAACTCGGGCAGACTGCATGACACCCTCTCATTGCCAGGCCGCCTGCGGCACAGTTATCCCAGTTAATTTCTTATGGATATAACATTGCATTTCCTTAGATGGTTATTAACAATGACAGTAGAAACTGCACAAATCTTCATCAGTTAGTAAAGAGATATTTAATTATCGGATGAATTTTATTTCGAATACCGAGTGTACAAATTTTGCTTCAACTGAAAACTAAAGTAACAACTCCATTCATATATACACATTTTTCCCCGAAAATAACAGGAATAAATGGATGCAAAATTGTAGTGCTTCAAAATTGTGAGGAATGTTTGCCACTTGCTGCTGAGAAGTATCACAAGACAAGCATCTTGCTTATCATCCAATTCATCGATTCTGAAAGAATCTACTACTAAATAGTAATTGGTTATCACAAATTCATTCAGATCGATAGAAATAAAAACGCAAAAGAACAGTTTGTTAATTCTTTGGAGCCATTTTTTTCGATCTAACGACCCAATAATTTCACGTATGTAAGTGAACACGACGCCAGGTCGCTAGATGCATGATGCACAAGATCAATCAAAGATGCTGTATAAGCTGATCCTCATATATGATGAAAGCCAATTTAGCTTACATGAGCCGGAGCCGCAACGATTCTCGCCAACAAACAAAATATTCGGTGAACACATTGAAACCAAACGTGAAGAAAAGGATAACTAAAAACTTGAAAAAATTAGATAATACATATATTTAGAGTAGTAAATAACAAATTTCCTTCAGATACTCACATTTGGAAAGCAGACACTGAAGGCAATATTTAGGGAGAGCTCTTGACAGTATATTGGTTGACCACGCACACCTACCATCGTAGCAACGGCTAGACCATTTTCTACGCTACACTTTTGTATAATAACACATCTATTTATTGAACATGGTCGGAAGTTAGCTTTTTTTTAAGGAACAGTTGCAGAATCTAATGGAAGATTGCTAACATATAATAGAAGTACCACCAACCTCGAAATGTAGAAGTAAATTGAAATGTGATTGTGTTGGCGCTGAACCCCAAGCCACGACAAACATGTTTCAGGCAGAGCACTAACCAGAGTGCCGCGGCTGAATGCAGCTGGGTGAGAATATCCCGTGTGGCTGAGGTCAGTGCCACACCGCAGTGCTCCACTGCAGCCACGGCCGAGGGTGCTCGGTCATCAAGACTAGCGCTGCTCAGTCGGTCTATCCATATCCTGCAACATTTACATTTGTCATCCACAGAGTCAGGCATCACTTTATTCAAATTACTTCATTTTTATGCTTAGTAGTGATGCAATGTAAGAAATTTGAAATTTAATGATAAGAATTTCTTCATTATCTTGTCATTCTGTTTCCACTAAAATGTACCTATTACAAACACCAACATTATTTGGGTAACAATTTTAACATTAGAAATCTCCATCAAAATGCTTTGGAAAATATCATCTCATCCATCTTTAATGTTTAACATAATTCCTTAACACATACTTCCCGAAAAAAATCATTTTAAAACTACAAAATATGAATAGCAAAAGGAGAGAAACCAACTACAAGCCATCGACTTGTCAAACACTAAACCCTAAAAATTTCCAAATACTGATAAAGATTGCAGCTATCCTGCACAGCTAATCCTGGAAAACATATAGTAAATTTCAAATACGGAAGCCAGAACTGATCAATTACAGAATAAACATGTGAATTATTAATTGTTTCCTGTGATTAGATGTAATTCCAAGGCTAAAAGAAGAAATAACACGAGAAGCAATGAAGGTAAGGATTCTACCTAACAGTTAATTCAGAACAGGGTTCAAATTACATTCGATCCTTTGCTTACCTCCCTCCTCTGCCAAGGCGTCGTCTGGCAAGCGTAATGTGACGACGAGAGGGATTTGATATGTGAGAAGTTAATAAATTATTAGGAGAAGAGCCTTCTCTGCTTTTAAGGGAAGGAGCGCTGGCGTCAGGGCCTGGTAATGAAGATGCATTCCTAGACATTGACGACAAATGTACAGGTGTAAAATCATGTGTAGGGGTGCGTGGTAATTGGGGTAAACTGGTTGATGGTTCAAATTTAGATAAGGAGCCATCTAGAGGCACCAAATTAGAAGATAACGAATCACTGCCACACGAAGTAAATGTGGAAGAAGTCGATGGAAGAGAAGAATGTCCACTAGGTGGAAATGAGAATGCAGGAGTTAATAGTGATGAGCTTAATAAAGGAGGTATTGGAGATAAGGCTGTTGAGAATGTGCGACGTATAGTCGGCATTTGCGATAAACTTGGAGAAGGTATCCGCGGGGGAGTTTGTGATGATAGTACAGAAAAGGTTGGAGGAAAATTTTGATCTGTGGGGAGACATGACGAAGGTGGGGAGGGACTGCGGGGAAGATATTCTGGAGGGAGGCTTGTGAGGGAGTATGGGGCATGGTTGGCTCCCCCTCCTCCCTCGTGAGGGGCAGCCCACACTGTGTCCTCTCGGGGCTGTGGGAAAAATTAATTGTCTTTAGACTAAAACCATCAATAAATATCTCGGTATTTATTCGTTTTTCGTTTTTTATAACAAGAGCAGGTGCAAATTATTGGCAGAATTTGGCTTCTAAGGAAAAAAATGAGTCAATCACTTAGACAAAAACACTTCAGTGTGCGAAATTAACTAAAAATATTTGCGTGTAAAATTTTTGCTTAACATTCATCATTTATCAACGACTGATAGGTATCCACTTACATATGTAGCTTGTGGAAAAGTTGCCCTGTTAAGCTCATAAATAGCAAAACGTTCGAGCGTCAACCTACTATAATTACAAAAGTAAACTGCTCACACACAAATAACAATGAACACAACACGAGACACACAAGTCAGAATGATTCAAGTGATGAGTCATTATAGATCACAGGCATGCACTCACCGCGTGGTATTGGCAATGATGTCTTCTGATGAACGTGAAGGAACCGTCAGCGTGAGCATCATCGTCAGACTGCGAGGTGCCGCCACGTCCACCGCCTCCTGAGCCCGTTGTATCATCCTCCTCCAATGACTGTAAAAATCAGGAAGCTAATGTCAACAACTATATACTTGCGGCTGTGAAGAGCAACATCCGAAGTTAGCCAGTAACGGTATAGGAAATTCTGGAATAGTTACTTGGGTGTGGACGATTAAACAAGAATGAGTAATAATTTATAAAAGGCAAGTATTAGTAATACTTTCTGTGTAAAAATGAGAGCAGCGGAAATAATTACCGAGGGATAGGCATTAGCCAGCAAATAAGGGTCTGGAGGATGGGAGAAGCCTGCATGCTGCCGCTGCAGCCCCGAGCTGGGCTGACCAAGACTGGCGTGCAACTTGGCTTTTCTATTTTTCCTCTCCCTCTTTGCATTGTCCTGCAGAAAGGGTAGTAAATAAGGTTTTAATGATAATTAAATGAGTTCTTAACATGAAAGATTAGAATCACATAGGAGCTTCACCAGAATGTGGAAATCCCAGAATTTTCCCAAGGTATTTTTTCTCAGTACTTCTAAGGACGAAAGAAACTAAAGACAAATCAGAACACTTGCAAAAATTATTTATTTGGAATTCAACATACAATTAGTTGAACATAAAAAGTGGAACGATCATCCAACTAGAAAATTTTTAAGGCACATCAGAAATCTTTACGAATTTTACTAGAACTTAAATAATTTGACAACGAAAATAGAGAACATTAATGGAAGAGAAATATATTCTGTAGCGACTCACTTTGTTGCGGTGAGCAGCCGAGGCGTTGGTGAGGTTGTTGCGGTTGTGGCCAACTTTGAGCCAACCAGCGCCTCCCCTCGCCCCGCCACCACCGCCGCCAGCAGCACTCGTGGCCGCTAGCGCTGAGGAGTTCAGATGATTGGACACTAAAGGAGCGAAGGCAGACCTTGACATGGGCCGGCTGTTGAGCAGTTCTGAGATGATGGATCCTGACCAGTCCTGAAGCTCGTACCTGCACACCATAGATTTATTCAGTTATGGCATAGATTATAGCACTTATAGCTGGATTACATGCATCTCTCAACATAATCGTTGTCTTACATGCAAGTGTTCTAGGTATGGAACATTTGAATGAAAAATTTTCAATTGAGATTGTGTTTAATCAGCTATATTAAAAAAGGTGAGTTTGTCCTCTCCTGGACACTTTCAATTGTGTAATAATGGTCATCATTTAACCATTATTAATCTTTATTGATTGAACCATAACCATTATACTTGACCTCGACGTCATTTAATAATGGTTATGAACGTGGAAGACAATTTTTCTGACCATGCTTAGACATGCTGACCTCATTGGCATTTTTGCACATGCACATCCTCCAATGAGCGGGGTCTCAGCAATGAACAACGCGAGAGAGAAAAATGTGAGAAAACTTCCCCAGATGGTAATTGAGATACTGTTAATATGACGTCAGTTTTCTGATAATCAACATCTAAAACGTGGATGATACTTACCGCTTTTCAAAGATTTCAATATGGAGATGCAGCAACTCCCTCTTGGTCTTCTCCCGCCGGCTAACCATCTGAAGCATTGTTAAACTCTTTGTCAAATCACGCTTGAGTTTGAGCATCTTCTCGTAACTGGATTCATCGTTTTTCCTGTTTTTCCGAGTCTGCATCTTCTCAGTGCGTTTTCTGAATGCCACATATGGGTCGCTGGGTGCACTTCCAGCACTCTTTTCAGATTTGACCTAGCAAAATAGAACAAATTTTTAGAGTATAATAAGACCTAAATAGTTATACTAAAACTAAAAATTATGGCACATAAATTGCACTCAAGGATTTAATTGGGACATTCATAAAAAAATGAACAACATTAAGCATGCACTATTCAAAAATGTATGAGTGTAGCTGTGTTAATATACTATAGAAGTCATGTCTAGCACCAAAAATGTATGAGTGTAGCTGTGTTAACATACTAAGGAAAAAAAATGTACGAGTGTAGCTGTGTTAACATACTAAGGAAAAAAAATGTACGAGTGTAGCTGTGTTAACATACTAAGGAAAAAAATGTACGAGTGTAGCTGTGTTAACATACTAAGGAAGTCATGTCTAACACCAAAAATGTACGAGTGCAGCTGTGTTAACATACTACTAAGGAAGTCATGTCTAGCACCAAAAATGTACGACGTGTAGCTGTGTTGACATACTATGGAAGTCGTGTCTAGCACCAAAAATTTACTGAGGAAAAAATCTGGGATTGATTTCAGTGCAAGAAACTGGCCCCTGACAGCTTCTCAGCAACTCTAGAGGAGAATAACTTACAGGCAAGAATAATTCATCAACATAATATTCATTTCACTTTAAATGTTTAGAAAATATTAGTCAGAAATAGAAATGCAAATTGTACAGGTAAGTAGTATGTTTATAAAAAGAACTTGTCCCAGGAAGCATAACAATATTGACATAAATTCGATGCACAAAAATTTGAGTTTTTGAAATTCAGTACAACAATTTAGGATAGTGATAGTTGTGGCTACTTATTGGTCAAATAATTGATGCAATGGTTTTCTCAAAAAACTTCCACTACTGTGCTGATTAATAATTTAAATTTGAATTGTTTCAAAAACTTTGCTTGTCTCATTTATAGGATACTACACAAAAGTTATTTCCATCAACAGTGCAGAGCACTAGCGCTCTTGCCAACAGAATTCTAAGAGCAATTATGAAGTTGCTCACAAAATGAATAACGGTTGATGTGTTTAACAACAGTAGAAGTAAAAGGTTTGAATGAGAATCATGGAGACTGACTTGCGGTATGAGAGTGTGTTGGGTTTTTAGACGCTTGTTGAGCCAGTAGTCATATACAGCAGTGATGAGACCATCGTCATCCTTAAGAAGAACTTTAGCTTCCTGCAATGTGACGGCCTTCAGACCAGAGCTCTTCTCGAGACGATCCATCATCTCTTCAAACTGAGGGGGATCAAGAGGAAGCAGCTCCCCTTTAGCAGCTTGTTGGGACAGCCATTCCTCATCTTCACTGTCCATGTCATAGTCAGGGATATCTTGCTCAGGGTTGAACGGCAGGATGTGTATAAGTTGTCGAGATTGCTGTTCATAAAAAGAAATTATTATTTGCACTAAAAGAACACAATATATTACAAGATCTGAATATATTCAACTATTATGCATCATATATATGCCATAGCATTATTTTGGATAGTCATTGCCACAATATTTTTATCAGAAAACTTCATCTATATTCACAAAGTATTGGAAAAATTATGAACATTGATCAGTTTAGCGAAATTATTGCCAAAAATGCAAAATCTATTTTTATTAGCTTGAACTGAATACTTTGACCAAGATTGATAAACAATTCCATACAGTTTTTAAGAAGTTTCATTCAAACAAAAATATTATTACTCTACAGAGTTTAGTGCTAAAAAATTGGCAGCCAACTCTTAACCATTGGCTCTAGTGTAAGTATTAAATGAAATATTAGTCATAAAAATAGCATCAAAAACTCTAATAATCAAAGCAAGTTGACACTTGTTTGTATGACTGTGAACTCTTCTACTTAAAGGAAAGATAATGTAGAAATGATCAAAAATAGGCTATGCTTGCAAAAGTTACCTTATAATCAGGAGGGTATATTTTGGCATGGGTACTGTCAACTGCATACACCTCAGGAACAGGGATAACTCTGTGGTGGAAGATGGCCTGCTGCAGATGGTGCTCCTGGAAAACAAATATCAATATAGACAAAACTTCAGACCAAAATAGATAAGGAAAATGTACTGAGAATGACTCAAGTTGAATAAGAGAAGGCTGTAAAACTGCAATGAATTTAATACCTTTACTCTCGTATCTTTCTCTTCAAACTTGCTTAAAATATTATGGTGCCATTTCAAACAATTGCAAATGAGAATTTACATAAAAAACATTGATCAAACCGGTATATATAAAATGCAAAGTAGAACACGCTCCTGAGAGATAAGATTATTGCTAGTAGGCTAGAAGCCATCAGAAATGAAGAAGGATGATGATTCCTTCGCTCTACAAACAATTGTGCTCATGAAATTGCAAAAAGAAAATAAATTTCATTTTGCTATTGAACTAGTGTGACATGTATGTGCAGGTCTTAAGACAAGTTAGGAAAAGTTAAATAAATATTCAACAAAATTCTACTATTAATTTGACTTGAATGATTTCAAAATTCACATGATACAATACCAGCAGTTGATTGTTATACTAGGCACATCCCCTAGATAAATTAACCCCAGCTGAACCAAGACTCCATCCACAATATAAGTGAAGCTTTTCAGCAATATTACTCTACTACCGGTACCGTTTTTTTAGCTTTTGTTCTGCAAAATATTTTTTTCAAAGTTGATCAATTTAGTTTGGTTTTATATTGTGTATACACAGCAAAATTCAATTCAATGTCATAAAAGCTAGCATTTGACTTGGTGACAAATTAGATGTAAGCAGTAATGTCCAAGACACATATCCAGTGATTTCTCCAACAATGTGTAAGTAAAAATTGCACAAGATTTACCCAAATCTACTCTCATCCATGTGTGATCTTGGTCCTTGCTCCATCTAAACTTTGTTGAACCCTCATTGCTAGGAAGACAATCCTTTCAATTTAAGCATCCTGTTACACAAGATGTAACTCCAATTTACCCGAACCCAAATTGCATTACCGTCAACCAAGGCTACTCGGGACGGTTTTGAGCATTTTTTGTTAATAACTTCTTACCATGAAACATTTCATAAACAAGTTTAGGCTCATTTTATAGCTCTTTGCAAGGGCTATCAAATGGCATCTTCAAAAAAATTTCAAAAAAAGAGTGTCCCGAGTAGCCCCGTCGAACAGGGCTACTCGGGACACTTGGAATAAAACTTCATTTTAAAATATTTGAAGCATGCAGAGTGTACTCCATTACTAACAGTACTCTGAAGTCCTCCTCTTTCATTGTAGATGATGTAGAGGTAGAATAAATGACATTTTCTGTGATTTTTACTTGTTTTTCCTTTATTGATATGATATTACCATAAACATTAATTACTGTCAACTGGGGTGACTTTGGCCAAGTTTTTTATTTTGTTTTGCAAACAAAAACAGGGTCATAAACGCTGGGGGTCATAAACGCCAGGGTCCTAAACAAGGTCTTAAACGCAGAGTGACTTTGGCCATCATTTTTGACCCTGCTTTTGTTTGCAAAACAAAATCAAAAACATGGCCAAAGTCACCCCAGTTGACGGTACCATATTATAGATGTGATATACTGTATTATTGATGTGATATTACCCTATCCATGAACATGCCATTGAGCATTTAGAATAACCTTGTCCACTGCAAGCTTCATATCAGCAGCCTTATAGCATTTTTTTCTGTATCTGTAAGCTCACAGGACGGCTTGTAATTTCACACCATTTTAATTGGGTTGAGTGAATTTACTATAAAAAATTAACTTTTTATAGTAATTTAACTCATTGCAGTGAATGAGAGAGCGCATTTTCTCTCGTCGACGAAAACTTGAGGTCACAGACGAACGGACAGACGGACGTGGCAAGCACAACAGTGCTCGTTTATGCGCCATGCGCTCGTTTATGCGCCATTTTAATTGGTTTAAGTGAATTTACTATAAAAAAAGATCGTGAAGTGAAAAACATACCTGAAACAGAAAGGAATGTTTTAGTGACAACCATCATATATTTTGCAAAAATAAATCATAGTTTAGGTCAACTACTTTTCATTCTATGATGCCCGGTGCACAATTATACTTATAGCATTCTATGTACAATTTTGTGAGGACCGATGATGCACTAATTTTTCGATAAGTAAAATTTTTTTCGCCGAGTGAGGTAAATGTAATCAATATTCTTTGTTTTTAATCCATTTTTTTCTTAACTGGACCCTTTGCTTACTGAGGTTCTACAGTAAATGCATTTTTGGGGGTGTCCCGAATAGCCCCGGGGGTTTCCTGAGTAGCCCCGCTGTGTGGAAATGGCCGCCATTTTTTTTGGAATGAGATAGGACAATTCCGTCAATTACGTTTTCAAGCTGACACCTGGGTGCATCTTTTATGTAAGTAAAATTTCTTAATACGGCAAATATTTTTTTAGCTACAGACCTTAGCAGAAGTAACTTTTCAAAATAGTGTTTTTCACCATTTTTTTCAGGAATTTTTTGAAGCTAGAAAATGTAGTATTTTTAGACTTCCTTTATACTACATAGATAGGAAAAAGGTTGACATTTACGCCACTATATTTAGTTTTGCAATATTCCAATTAGTTTTGCTACTATAACAGTTTTACGCCGTGTCGGAGGACTGTCCCGAGTAGCCCCGCCAGTCCCGAGTAGCCCCGGTTGACAGTAATACACAGCACTCATGAGAGGCTGCCACTCTTATGATGTCTTGCAATATACCTGGTCAACTGGGGTGACTTTGGGCACCACTACAACAGAAACAAATGGCAGCAAAACAAAATAATAAACGTTGACCAAAGTCACTGCAGTGGCCAAATTTACCCCAGTCACTTTGGCCTATGTTTATTATTTTGTTTTGCTGCCATTTGTCTCTGTTGTAGTGGTGGCCAAAGTCCACCACTACATGTCAGTACTTGATAGTACTGACTGCGTGTTGATCTCTGTGATTGGAATTGGGTGCATGCTGACCTCTGGTCATGACCTTTAATGGGAGCATCTGGGTTCCAGAAAAACTTTTTTATTCATGGACGGATCACTTTGAAACTTGCTACACATGTGTAAAACAGAAATCTAAGACTTTTTTGCTCGTGTCAATTTTTCAAAATTAAAAAAAAAATATGAAATTCTTAGAAAATGGCCAAAAAGGGGGTACCGTAAAATGGGGTAACTTAGACCGGCGGGGTAACTTAGACCACTTTTCGTTTTTTTTACAAAAACCCAACCAAAACCTGGAGTTATTTGGAGTTATTTTACCAAAAAAAAATAATTGATTTTTCCACCCGGTCTAAGTTACCCCAAGAGCTGGGGTAACAAAGACCATCACTTTTTTTGAAATTACATGAAGACTATGAGAGGCAGGAACCAGCAATTTATGGTGAGTGAAGCTAGAGTATAGACCTGTATTTTGCATGTTTCAATTCAAGTTTAATTTAGCTAGTAAGAAAATGGCATCATTTATAAGAAAAAAAGTAGTCTAAGTTACCCCATTTTACGGTACCATAGAAAACTATATCCTCCTGAGATTTTAAAGTTACAACATTGAGATGCATTTGATGTGTAAAGACCATATCTATTGATTTGTCATGGTTTTATTCAAAACTAGAATTGTTATAGGCGAGAAAGCATTTTTCATAAAATTTTTTATTTTACCCTTTTTTCAAAATATTTTCATAGTATGGCAAATTGAAAAAAAGCTACAACCAATCTCTAGATCTTTCATTTGCAAATCAAATGGTATATCTCTCATCACTGTAGCTTAAAAACTACCGTCAAATGGGGTAAAAAGGGACGGTTTTGAGCATTTTTTGTTAATAACTTCTTACCATGAAACATTTCAGAAACAAGTTTAGGCTCATTTTATAGCTCTTTGCAAGGGCTATCAAATGGCATCTTCAAAAAATTCCATATGCTGTTTGTAAGGCACTAGACGCAATATAAAAGGCTCCTGAATTAATCTTGAAATGGGGTAAAAAGGGACACTTGAAATAAAACTCAATTTCAAACATTTGAAGCATGCAGAGTGTACTCATCTATTACTAACAGTAGTCTGAAGTCCTCCTCTTTCATTGTAGATGATGCAGATGTAAAATAAATGACATTTTCTGTGATTTTTACTTGTTTTTCCTTTATTGAATTGATATTACCATATTCATTAATTACCGTATTATTAATGTGATATTACTTTATCCATGGACATGCCATTGAGCATTGACAACGACCTTGTCCACTGCAAACTTCATATCAGCAGCCATGTAGCATTTCTTCTGTATCTGTAAGCTTACAGGATGGTTTGTAATTTCGCACAATTTTAATCGAGTCTAATGATTTTACAATAACAAAAAAAATTGTGAAAAACATACCTGAAACAGAAAATGTTTTAGTGACAACCATCATATGTTTTGAAGAAATAAATCATAGTTTAGGTCAATGACTTTTCATCCTATGATGCCCAGTGCACAATTCTATATACCGGTATTGCATTCTATGTACAATTTTGTGACGACCGATGATGCACTAATTTTTTGATAAGTGAATTTTTTTTCGCTGAACGAGGTAAATGTAATCAAAATTCTTTGTTATTAATCAATTATTTTGTTAACTGGAGCCTTTGCTAACTGAGGTTCTACTGTAAATGCATTTTTAAAGGTGTCCCTAATTACCCCGGGGGGGTGTCCCTTTTTTACCCCATCACCCGGAAACGGCTGCCATTTTTTTTTTTTGAATGAGATAGGCAAATTCTGTCAATTACGTTTTCAAGCCGACATCTGGGTGCAACTTTAATGAAAGTAAAAATTTTCAATACGGCAAATATTTTTTTCGCTCCAGACCTTAGCAGAGGTACTTTTCCAAAATTGCACTTTTCACACTTTTTTCAAGTGATTTTTTTAGCGATAGTAAATGTTTGATTTCTTGACTAGCTTCATACATAATAGGGTAAACGCGGTATATTCCGACATCGTAGGTAATTCCGTCACCTCTCTAGCTTTTCCTTTATATTAAGCTTTGTTTTAGTTCCCTGCGTTCATTGATGGTTGAAATGGTGTCGTCATACATTTGCGTGTCGAAATACTGCAAAAACACTAGGTCTTGGCCATCTAGTTCGAAAATATTGAGATCCAAAGAGAGACAATGCATGCCACGTGGTGAGATCATCGAAAAATGTGTCAAATTTGACAGTTGACATGGCTCTACCAAATAGTGAATAACTGTTTTTATAGGAAGAATATTATGGTTTGAGACTTTTAAATACGTCTGTGAATATATTAGGAATCCTTTAAGTATACTTTTATTTGCTGATTTCAAGTCGTAAATAAATTAATAGATGATTAAGTTGAGATGTTGGATTTAGACACATGAAAACTAATTCCGACACAACTTGAATTGGACACACACAGATCGTTCAAAGCTTTGTACAAAAATTGAAATTTGCTTAATTAAAAGCCTAATAGCTGTTAATTAAAACATAATCAAGTAGTGTTCAATATTCGTTAGTGTTCTAATTCAAAGCCATGTTGTATCCCAATACAGCTCACACAGCAAATGGAATTCGAACACGTGGATGTCGGCAATACGTATCAGTTAAATTTGAAGCACTGACGCAATACGACTCACCACGTGTCGAATATTGCCACACAAAGTGACGGAATATAGGGATTTGCTAGGTTTCCATTCTAAAGGCTTTTTAATAAATATGGCAACATTTTGTGACGTTTCATCGTTGCTGACAAGGCAACAGAACTTACGTAACGCATACGATTTTTTTTATAGTTTTTCATTTCTCGATGCGTCCTTAATGTGTCGGAATATACCGCGTTTACCCTAGATAGTAAAAATATTGAAGTTTACACCACTATTTTTAGTTTTGCAATATTTTGATTAGTTTAGCTGCTACAACATTTCTACGAAATGTGGGACGCGCGTCCTTATTTACCCCGCCCGTCCCTTTTTACCACGTTTGATGAGCCTCGCTGATGAGGGAGGGAGAGCCTCCCTTAAAAACTCTAAGGAGGATTGCAGTGAAAATAAGTGTGAATGTTCAGTAGAATGCAACACAACAAAGTCCCAAGCGCATCAAAATAGGTATTCAATGTTGCAAGGATGCAAGACTAGACATTACTGGATTTCAATTCCTGTCAAGGATGATGCAAACGACTGCACAAGAACCATCCCGGTTTCTGGGGTACGTCGGATGGATCAAGATTCAGGATGCAGTGAAGCTTATCCGGTAATCAGTTGCGATGATGCAGTGAGTGAAGAGTACGGGATATACTATCAAAAATGTATGCAGCATTTTCTTATTAAAAATTTCTGGCGATGCATTTCGAAAATGGCTGGCGATGCTTTGGACTAAAAATCCATATATTGGCAAATGGCAACACTGCTTGCACCCTTAGCACCCTGGATAAAATTTATAGTCACTTTTATTAGTCAGTCACCTGGCAAACCATTTTGAGGAAAGCTTTCATCCTTGGGTAAAAAGCTTTTATAAGAGTGAGTTTCCAATCCTAGTATTCCACACTGGCAGTGGGCAGGATCTAGTCTGGAAAAGTCCTATTTTTGTCTGAAATATCGCGGCTCTAATATCATATAATTTCAGTAGGTATGAAATCTCGCGGCTCACGTAGAAATGGAATCACGGCTGGCAAATCCATAAAACCACGGCTCGAAAAATTCAGTCGCAGCTCGCCAAGTAGATATATTCCATACTAGGGCAGGATACATGGATTGAAAGTAAAAAATGAACCACCATTTTTAAATTCCATCCAAAACTTTTTATAACTAATATTGATGTCTCATTTTTTCATTGTAGCTATGAGGTATCCTGCTTAATTAGAAACAATTAGAAATAAACAATTTCAGACTAATAAGCATTACTAACACATTACTAAAAAGTAAAAACTAGATAATAAATAACTATCAGCATCTGATTTACTTAAATACATCATCATAAGCATGTTTAAATGTTCAAGTAGGCTAAGTGTATGACTGTATGCTATTATTACAATTTCGAATAAAAATAAGAAAATGTGTCTAGCCGTCAGTTAACATTCCAACAATAGTTAGAAAAAACTTTTCAGTAATGACCCACTGACCCAATACCAAAATAGGTACCTAGGACCTAGGTACCATGAGTCTTATTTAATGACAACATTATAGGGCCTACTTCGACAGTTAGGTAGCATACCTACCTAGGTTTTATTCCACATATTTAATTAAAGCACAACGAAAATAACGAAACTAATATTTAATCAACCTATAATGCAATAGAGACAAAAATTTTAACAAAAACAGTGTGTAGTATCAATATTTAACGACTTTAACTTGCGACATCATAAATTTCAATAATTACATTGTTTTGAAATTGGCGCGCCAAATTCCAATATGGCTGCCCACACACAGGAGACGAAAGCAAGACACAAGTTTTGTACTTACAGTTTCTTCCTCCTTTTCCATGCCCGTAGGCATTTGAGGCACAGTGCGATTGCTTGCATTATTTAAGTCAGTGTAATCAGATATTTCCTCTTGTAAATAAATAGGTATGGGTTTGGTGGCGTCGAGCTGCCTTGCACGAAACTTGCTCATTTTGGCAACACGAGTTCTACCGCGCGATCATTTCTTACTAACACTCAAAACTTCGGATGTGGGCGGCTTGAGGGGCCGAAGCCCACTGCAAATCGCGTAAATAACCCCTATAATCTATCCATGTTGTATTTCTGCGATGCAACAAACAATAAGGGAAAATATTGTAATAAAATTGGCGACACGAGTGTACAGCCTGCCTCAGTTCAATGGCGGTCGTCCCGCACGCTAATGTGATCGTCCCGCCATCTGCCGGCCTAAATAGAATTCATGAATTTACTCAAATATCGCAATTATCTATGGTATTTTCCAACTTTTCTGGTCTTTACACCTCAAAAAATTCATAATTCACCTATGAAAGTCATTTTAAAAATATTTCATACCCCTGATACGCCTCATTTTTTACGCAATATTGTTGAATTTTCGGAAGGGGAGTTTTCTTCGATAAATGAACGACAAAAAACTTATTTTAAGGCCAACTCACATATTTTGGAGATAATCCCGTTGCTGATTGCTATTTAGACATTGTATTATGGCAAATGCTGGAAAAATTACGAACATCAAAATTAAACCTACTGCAAAGATTTCATTTGCGGTTACCCACGGAAAAATTTGTGACTTCTCATGATTGCTTATGCAGGATTTAGCCATCGGAGCAATAAATGAATAATGGTAATTTACCATTTATATGACTGAGAGCTTACAAAGTTAAACAGTTGATCTGTGCGTGCCATTTTATTTTAATTCAATGGTCTGCATTTTGAGCTTCATGAGCCTATGATAAATTATCTGGACTCATTAATTAAAAGAGCGACCTGCTTTGTTTGTGTTTAACTTCAAGAAATACTCTATAAGTGGTAAGACAATATAAGAAAAAATAGAAACGCTTTTCTATTTCCTTCTCCAGGTTTAGTAAACATAATTGATACTGTTGAAAAGCTTCTATGATGCTGAAGTTCCAATTTGAGAGTTCTGTTGATTTCAACGACCTTTTCCATTATAGCAAGTCTACCCATTCGCCCAAATATTAGTTGAAAAGCTCTTTCGATAAGGAAACCTATTTGTATCAATTTTATCTTCAATTACTTGAAATTATACTTTCATTTCAAGTGTTAATGAATATGTTAATCCACCTACCTGTCTCTTTGCAAAAAAATAACTATTAGTATTGGTAGGAAGTATATGATAAAAAATATAATTCAGTACTCACTGCAGTGAGTGACAGAGAGCGCATTTTCTCGTCGACGAAAACGTGAAGTCACGGACGGACAGGAAAACAAGGATGAGGAAAACAACGCGGCGTTGGAGTATGAGCCAGATTTTGCGAAAGTGTGCCTTAAGGGTATAATTTGTTGATGTAAAGAGTCAAAAAAATTGAATAAGAGTAATGCATTATTCGCAGTTTCCCCGTAGAAAACGTCCAAGACTTTAATCGGCACATGGGTGTGTGCGACGCAAGGGTGGACAGTCCGACATTTGTACAAGTGCTCTTAGGTTCTAAATGGACCACGCTGTTGTGCTATCTGACGTTTTACGGCTGGTTTCAAAGGCCAAGACAAGGCAACGAACCTAAGATGTTTATAAGTAAAATTTCGTGTGTCAACTTATTTCAACACCCCGCTCGTGGCTAGGTCGCGCGAAAGACTTTAGATCTAATCTTCATATCAGAGTTATAAGACAATACAGGCAATAATTTCGCAGTGACCCATGAATTTTACCAATTCGCTTGACAGGTTATCAGTAAACCTTTTACAGGATCTTTTATCAACAGCACTCCGCTTGCTTGTGGGTAGGTCGTGGGAAATCTCTCGATTTCAACTTCGTTCGTAAGTTAAATTGTCGTTGGAATATACGGTAGTCTCAACTGAATCAAGAATTATACGTTTAAAAGTGCGAATCCGATAACACGTGAATGCGATCCACGCTCCTGTCACACGGAAAGAGCTTAGGGTTGCCCAGTAGAGTTATAATGTCCCCCGGTAACGGGTTGGCTTTTAGATTTACCAAGTCCCACGGGAGGAGCCTCGGGTTGGCTTTTAGATAATTATTGAAGTCACGCACGGGAAGAGCCTCGGGTTGGCTTTCAGAATTAAAGCCATGCACGGGAAGAGCCCCGGGTTGGCTTTTTGAATTAAAGCCATACACGGGAAGAGCCCCGGATCGGTTTTTAGAATTAAAGCCATGCACGGGAAGAGCCCCGGATCGGTTTTTAGAATTAAAGCCATGCACGGGAAGCGCCTCGGGTTGGCTTTTAGATTATTAAAGTCACGCACGGGAAGATTCCAGGGTTGCCTTGCATATTTATTAAATCACATACGTAAGACCCTCGGGTTGTATTTCAGAGTTGTAGTCACACGCGGGAAGTCTGAGGTTGGCTTGTTGATTTATGAAGTCACACGGGATAAGCTGCGGGTTGTTATGTAGATTTATAATGTCACACAGGAAGAGACTTGTATTGGTTTGGACGAATCGGCAAGGAGGCCGGGCGGTTAAGCACAGCAGAATTGTAGCAGTCTGTGATCAGAGATTTTCTAGTAGGTAGACGACAACGTGTCAGTATTAACGGAACCGTGTCAGACTGGGCATCAGTGCGCAGTGGCGTGCCACAAGGAAGCGTTATTGGGCCTATTTTGTTCGTTGCTTTTATAAATGATCTGCCAAAAGTAGTGTCCAGTGTGTGCTCCATGTATGCCGACGACACAAAAGTTTATAATACAGTGAAGGATGCGTCAAATAAAGCGCAATTACAAGTCCTCTACAACAATCACTAGGTCCCTCTACTAATACCAGCAAACATGCATCTAAACTAAGTGCATCTCTTTCCTCTGTGAAAGTACGAGGCAACGAGGCTACGAAGCCTATCCTCATTGTCTGGGGTCAGCCCGACAATTTTCCTCGCTAAAAACATTTCGCGTAATCCTGTTCAGCAGCATAACCGGTAAACCTTCTTCGACTGATCTCAGATCTGTTTTTTTTTTCAGTTGTGTTGGTAGGATTCTGCATTTATTGAACCATGTACCATGGGAATATGGAAATTATTGTAGTCGCCATATATACATGCGTGAGAACTAAATCAATAACAACAAATAATACTCGCGTATGATTATTTAGTAAATTTTTGTAGCGGATGCTTTGTTTTGCTGCAACTTAGAGAGCGACCGAGTGACATGGAAAGCAGTTGTAGAGCTTCCATGCCTCTGGGCCTCCCGCCCCAGCCTGAACGCTCACCTCCAGTATGATGGGCGAGCTGCTCACGCGTGCGGTGTTAACGAATGTGCTCGGGTCTCGCAAAATATTCAATATGTTCCTTTATCCACTGTCGGGTGTTTTATTTCAATAACTTTTAGATTCGTTTCGCATTGACGACTGGCAATGCATTTGTAGACAAAGAGGTAAATAAATATTATCGATTTACTGTTGTAATTCATGAGATTATCGAAGGAAAGCCACCATAAGCATTGCACATGTGGCCGCGCACATTCAAGTTTGAATGTCGATTTGTTCATATATCTTCAAAATTGCAGCAGTCGTAAAAAGTACCATCATATTTGTTGTGCTCTGTCATAATGAGTGTTCTAAAAAAGTGTATTATGTATGGATAAAATAATGCGACCTTGGAGAAAACTCGCAGCCAATACGATGTAGTGTCATTTATTTACAAGATTAACTTAACTAAGAGAAGTGATATACTTAATTCATTTCACCTGGAACATATGAAGTTGTTCTGTCATCAACCAAACCAACTTTGAAACTTCCTATTATAAATTATGGGTCACAAAACAAGCTGACAATATGGGCTAAACTCACTCTAAAGCCTCAATTGTGTTGTGCTTCTAGCGTTCAAATTGATCAAAGTAAGCTCTAGTATTAGTAGAATAGGACTTAGATTATTGTTCAAAATTAGTTAAAATGTAAGTAAATTTTGCATGTATGGTATTTACCCAATTTTTATCCGATGTACGTGGATTGAGCCGATAACACCCGCACGCGACAGCAATATTAGATTAGTCAATAGCATTGACATAAGATTTTTATATTTTATTTACCTAAATAGTTTAAATCAGTAAAAAATTGAGTTCACGAATATAAAAACAATTATTTTGTTCAAAGGATTATAGGATGCCTTATATGTATCATAGGCACCAGCTGGACTTGAATCAGTTATTATTCAATTCCTGCGATTTGTTAATATCACTTCTTTTGACTTATATTACATCTTGTGTAAAATGCCAGCTCTCAACTCCCATAACTTTGCGCTTTTATTCGAAAAAAAAAACATAAAAACTCAAAGTTTCCTAAGACTAGGCTTAACTCGCTATGAAGGAAAGCGTTGTTAATACCATTTTATAATATTAGCCCGAGAGAGAAAGGTGTTATATAGGATCGAAAAAGACTTGATGCTGTAAATAATTTCATTGTATTAGTTCAGTCAAAGCTACGTAAGTAATGAGGAATAATCGAAGACGGTAATTTACGTTTAGCCGTCCACTGTTCAATAAATCTTCGAAGAATTAGGTTAAATACGACGTACATGTATTGTGCGTGAACTGTGAATGAGCCTTAAAACTTAAGTCTTGAGTCGCGCTCTCCTATCATGGAAGGGGCCGAGAGAGACAAGCTGATGCTGCAGCAAAGAATTTCTTCGCTGGACTTCATCCTTGACGACGATGATGAACTTGACGATGACGACACAGATGACGATGCTGTGAAGACGAAGCGAGAGGCCTTCAGGAACCTCAAACAGGATTCATCGGTGGGACTAAATATTTTTACACTAGTTAATTGTTATTTATGAATAGATTTATTGGACATGCATTACCTTAAAAAAAATAAAACTGCAAAATGATGGATAAAATTTTCGAGAAATAATACTGGAAATGCAATTATAGCTTGAAAAAGAATGTTGAGAATGAGTCTGAACATTTTTTCAGGGAACTCAATTATTTTAGGAGTGAAATATTTAACTTCTTTTTGCACACAATTTTTTTCACAGCCATGTTACTTATTCAAACCTTTTTCATAGCAAATCTCTCAAACTTGATGAGCTGAAATGAAACATTATCTCGTAAATTCGATTGTTGAATGGGGTTTCGATCCTTGCTGACATATCGCAAAAATGGCATTTTGTAAAGTGTAAATTTAGTGCATCAGATACACAAAATTAAAATATCTAATAAATGGAACATATTTTTTTTCATGGGAGTGGCTATTGGACGTTTCCTTTCTGGTATTGCATGTCTAGAGTGAAATGTAATCTTTATCACATTTTTCGTCACAGGCTTCCATCGATTTCGACGACCTGCTTCCTCACGTAGGCGAGTTCGGCAAGTATCAAAAGCTGCTGGTCTTCCTCGTGTGCCTGCCAGCCTGCATCCCATGCGGCATCCACGCGTTCAGCCAACTCTTCATGTCGCCGGTCCCGGACCACTGGTGCCGGGTGGGCGGTCCGCAGTTCCGGACTGCTATCGCCGATATCCTAAGGACACAACAACTGGAAACACTACAACTAGAAAATCCTGCGGTCACAACAACACCAGAACTAACTGAAAGTTTAATAGATAATTTAACAGAGTCAATCATCAAAGACTTTGATTCAGGTAAATCAAATACTGAAGGTTCAACTGGAATGTCATCCACTGAGAACCCTACTGAACTAATTACAGAAGCTCCGATCACGTCTACAACTTTTAGAGGTCGACACCATCACCAACAAAAACATATCAAGAAACAAAAGAAATATTTCACATTTCCCAGTTTGCTTGAGAGCAACAACAATGGTTTTCACAATAATAATTCCAATAATTCATCTCATGGGAGTCGCACTGTACAAAATTCCAGAAAGTTCCTCATGAACCCATTGCGACCATTGGTCGAGGCAGCGCCCAGGGGCTCCATCAATGTTGTGAGGCGCTCTAGAGGGGCGGATGAAACGAGCCACAATAGAAATATTATTCGACATGGCAAATATGTACTGACTGAAGAAGAAGGCCATGAAAACCATTCGCACCTCGATGATGACCAAGTATTAAACATTTTTGCAGCCATCACCGCGTTAGAACAAAAGCTCGAAATACGTTTCTCGCTAGCCGAAGAAAAATCAAGCGGTGAGTTGCAAGTTACATCAGACTCTACCAACGAAGAAAAAATTAGAACTGCATACAATTTTTATTCTCCGTTACATCCCAGGGAAAATATTGAATCTGAGCAGGCATTGAACCCAGATAGTTTTTCACTTTACCTCCCACAAACTGATGGCTCTACCACATACAATATTCCCATACTAACTCCTTCTCTAAAACTCAACGAAACCGACAGCAAATTGTACGATCAAACCATAAGTGACAGACAAGTCAAGTTTCATCCTTCAGGCAATCAAGAAGGTATTGCTGCAAATAGACGGAAATATCGCGCGAACACAGCTTTCCGGGATAATGGATCTGAGAATACTTCAGCCTCTTATATCGCAGCGACTTCGACCTTTTACAACAATCCTTCAATGGAGATCAAGAACTCTAAAGTGCGATGGTTGCGAGCGTACGCTGAAGATGAAGATTCTATAGAGAGGCCAATGGGAAAAGAGAGAACAATTCGAGGGGATACTGAGGATGGAAAATTTATGGAGACGACAATGCGGATGGAAACTGAGGATGAAGATACTCTGGATGATACAGATTACCTTGTTGAGAACACAACAATTCCGGTCGAAGACAATGACAGCAATCGACAAACTGAAACTGTCAATATCCGAGCTGAGGATTTCCAGTTGCGAGTAGAGAAGTATATCAGAGATATTTACATCCCGAAAGAGGTAAGATACTTTTGCAATAGTTAACAAAAAATATTCAGTATTTTGTAATTTCGTATGGCACTAACCTATTTTATGAATATAATTTCGCAAACGATTTTGACAGCCTTAAATCAGAAAATTTGGTTATAGAATCCTAAAATTTGTCAAAGTCCCCAACAATGTGCAATAGCATTCTGTGAAATTTGTTATATCAATCTTCTCCTGAAATAAATCTTTACTAATTCATTTATATTGTTCATCTCAAACTTCCGTGTCTTATCAGGAATTAAATGACAGCCTGGGCAAAGGGATGCAGATTCTAACTTGCATTCAAACTCACTGACTGCCCCATTAACTTGGAATCTTTGCTGCTGAATTTCCTCATTAATTTTAAAAGTATTTGAACGAAATTATTTTTAGTTATTATCATTTTTTATATCTGAACTGAGTATGATTGCAAGCACAAGACGATATTACTAATGAAAATATCCTATTTGTTCTCTTATATATTTTTCAGGCGTCAGGCAAGTACAGCTGCTGCCAGAAGTACGACATCGAACCCTCAACTGCCCTGACAGCCGCCAACACGACCCAGGCGTGGCCTGTCGTAGACTGTAACCATGAATGGGTCTTTGACACATCTACTGTCAAGTCATCAATTGTTATGGACGTGAGAATAAATAAGAATTGTATTCACGGATAGCTTGCTTGCCTGAAAAATTATTAAACAGCGTATTTATTATAGTTTGATGTTCTGATGTAAGGGTATTTTTGAATTGAGAGTCTAGTTATTGTTACGAGCATTTTCAAGATAGAGGTCATTTGATTAGAATTGATAGTCGAAATATTGTTATTTTTCGTCATTATCAATGATCAGAGAAGTAACTAAATTACCAGTTATATTGTTTTTATAAATGAATAAATTAATTCACTTTGCGATTGATCAACATTAAAAAACACCAATGTGGAGTGGAGAACGGATTAGGGGCTAGTCGACAAAATCTACGGAGTTTAGACCTAAGATTTAAGTATCTTGCCCGATCTGTGAGCTCCGAGGTTGCTTTTGATTCATGAGAGACGAGTAAATCTTGACATATTTATTTATATTTATTATTTAATACTGTATATATGTATCTATAGATAATAAATTGATGTCATTGTGCTGTTCAGTTTACTTTAGTATGTCATCGCGCCATCTACCCCACCATTGCTCTGGCTGTCCTAAACATTGGGGGCATCATCGGGGTGTACTTCTTCGGCTCCCTGTCTGACAGGTAAGAATTTTGTTAGCATTTAGAACTAATAATTGGTATATGTTAAATCATCAATATACTACGAAATCAACAGTTTTCTGTCTGCAGAAAACGACAGTTAAAATCAAGATGCAATTGTCATTATTTATTTACTCGAAACTCTCATTTAATGTCAAAACCTTAATAAAAAGTTTCTCGTTTTCAATATTTTCCCCAGAAGTAATTTTGGTTTTATTAATACACTACTGAATATTATAACATTTTGTGCAAAAGTTTTAAGTTTGAAGTCTGGAAAATGTTAATACAAATTAATGCAGCAGCTAATGGTTAGTGTAAGATTGTTGTGCCGTTTAGATCCTGTCAAATTTTGCAAACCGTGGAATAGCTAAGACCTGTATTTCAAGAATCTTATTCGCGTGATACTTAAATTGGATCCAATTTCTTCAATGAAACGTTTCGGTTTTAAGTTGTATAGTTAGAAAACAAGTTAATCCTAACATATGAATAAGTATATATGAAGTAATGCAGGAGTTAACAACAGCCAAAGTTGGGAAATATTTTAGTAAATTTAAGAACATTTTAATACGGGTTTTAATTTTAAATCGCTAATAAAGGAATGTGTGCGCCAGGTTCGGGCGTCGCGCATCTTTCCTGCTATGCCTGGGCACCGAGCAGGTGTTCGCTCTCGCCACTGCCGCGGCCCCCACGTACGAATGGTGGCTTGCGTGTCGGTTCTTCGTCGGTCTCACCATCCCGGCCATATACCAGATCCCCTTCATCATTTGTGAGACCTCACATTACTGATAGATTTCTGTATCAAAATATATTTAGACGCAGAATAATCATAAAATCCATAGCAATATTAGAAAAATAATGATTACAATAATATTTCCATTTCATCGTTCCATTTTTGGGTAATAAATATCATCTATTATATTGAAAATAAATTTAAAATTATCAAGTTATCCGGTTATGGAGTGATTGATTAAAGCCAATTTTCCATTCTTCGGATACCACAATAATTCAGGGCCAAAAACGTAAACTTTCTTTACGATTTACGTAAACGTAAACAAGTTCTTTGAGATTTGCATAACTAGAAAAGAAAAACACAGCTGGAGTATCAGCGTGTATTACTCACACGTAAGTATTCGAAAGGACCATGGATTAGGAGCAAGAATTATCCGTTGAAAAAAATCATTTGAAACCATCGTTTCATCAGCTATGTTTAATTATAAATGTTTATTAAATGGAACAGCACACCATCAGTACAAACAAACAAATAATTTGAAATAAATTTTCATTTGATCATCCAGGAAAGTTCAACATTTTTTACTAGAGAAAATTTAAATGCCCATAACAAAAAAAAAAGATGTTATTGAAGTTATGGTCAGTTGAAGCGTAAAAATTAGAAACTATTTGGCTAACATATATATTAAGTTGAAGTTCTTTTTTATATCTAGTTTCATTGACCTATAATCTGTGAGCAGCACTCATGGACCTGAACTTCAAATCTACATTCATAAAATTCTGCGCAATTTCTCATCACAATTTCTCATCACAATTTATCATCACAATTTCTCATCACAATTTTTCATCAAATTTCTCATCACGATTTCTCATTACAGGAAAATGAATCTTCACATGTTCCGGATTGTTACGGTTATGTACAAGCAAACAAGTGATACACGCTTATTTCTTACTCTGCTCTACTGCAATATTTCTTTTTCTAACCCATTCACTACGCGTTGTTTCATTACTCCTCTGTGATGCATATAGCATTAGAGACGATCACATTTTCCATCAGCGATGGAGCTGGTAGGGCCAAACTACCGAAGTTTCGTCACGGTGCTGACGTGTTTCTTCTACGTGAGTGGCATGATGATCTTGTCAGGAGTGGCGTACCTCGTCAGGGACTGGCAGCTCCTCTGCGTCGTCACGTCACTGCCTTTCTTCACTTATATCATCTACTGGTGGTGAGCTACGTTTGGTGAACAATAATAACGGCACGTAAATCTTACTTGTTAATCTTGCGCTCTTATATTAATAAATAAATGATGATGTGCACGGATACAGAAAACTACTCAAATGTTCAAGTATAGGAATATTAATTTTATTGAATTCTAAATGATAATATAGAATTCATTTTGGTTTTAAATCTTTATCCCTCGTGCGTATTACCTTCAAGATTGTATACTCAATCAAAACGAATCAATCCTGTTATTTGGATTACTAATAACCCAGCATAGATACTATTGTCTACCATGGTGACGTGGATTTGGACATTCCTTCAAAAGAACCATATGTGACAGGCCATTTTAGGCTTGGAAACAACCGGCGCTAAGCTGTGACAGACAATTCCTGCATGAACGACTCAAAGATTATTAATTATAAACCGATAAGATTTGTATATGATATTTATACGCATATTTTTTACAATTGATCTTGGCATCACATATAATGGTAATTAAATACAAGTATTCCAACGACTTAACAGGTTTCTGCCTGAGTCCCCCCGTTGGCTGCTGGGTCGCGGTCGCCTCCACGAAGCCGGCCTAATTCTGCAGCGAATGGCGCGTGTCAACGGAGCCCGACTTCCAGAGTCATTCCAACAAAAGCTGTCGGTAGGGAGAACCCATACCCATCTTAAATTAACCCATCTTAAAATTAATACCAATATAAGTATGTAAAATTGATCTTTGTCATATGTCGTTCATGAAAGATAGCAACGGTCGCAATCTGCATGAAGCGAACCATTTTAAGTTGCATAATTACGTTAGTGCAGTCAATACATACCGATAATTTAACCTGCATAACAAAAAGTGATTTTTCATCAAAATTTGTGATAATGAGTGCACTCATTCAAGTTAATACAGTAATTTAGAATAATAAATATGCAACGCTCATTTATCAAGTAATAGATTTTATATGATATACGGTTGTTGTCAACTTGTATAGTTTAAGGTTACAGTTCGTACATCCCGTAATAAATTTTGAGGCCAGCAGCTAAGCATCACTAATTACTGTTTCACCAATACTTGAATCTAATTTCGGTAAATGTTGTAATTATCATCAACATTTCTGCACAGGAGACGTGTTGAATAGCGACAAGAGAAATAATTGTCAGACCTGTTAAAAAAGATACAAAGTGCACCCAGGGTCAAGGAAAATACACATGTGTAGCACAAATATCACTCTTTGCAAATATCATGAGCCATTAGTATTTAACATCCCTCAATGACTTCTCAACGAGTGCATGTTTCTATGTTCGCCCGAAATTGATCTAATCAATTCACTGCCACGGTACCAGGCAAAGTTGTAACAGTAGGACTTGGCTTCGTTGTAAACTGGCAAGGATTTATGGGGATTTTACAAACACTGGCAAGGACTTATGGGGATTTTACAAACACTGGCAAGGACTTATGGGGATTTTATAAACACTGGTAAGCACTTATGGGATTTTATAAACACTGGCAAGGACCCATGGGGATTTTATAAACACTGGCAAGACTTATGGGGATTTTATAAACACTGGCAAGGACTTATGGGGATTTTATAAACACTGGCAAGGACTTATGGCGATTTTTTTCTTCCTAGTCCCGAATGTTGGCCCAGCAAGCAGCCAGTCGAGGCTCGAGCAAAATATCAAGCAACGTCGACACTACCGATAAGGCAGGCTTCTGTGGGCTGTGGGCGACCCCCAACATGAGGCGTAAAACCCTCCTCATCATACTCGTCTGGTGAGACTTGTTGTCAGTTAAAGGATTTTCCTTTATCATTGAAGGACTAATACTAACTTCTTTTCAAATTCTAGGCAACATATCTCTGTGATTCTCAAATCTATTAATCTAACGTTTTAGCTTCATAAAGTTAACACTCGTACACATGTTTAGGAGTGTTTACATTTTACCTTTTAATTGTTTGTAATGCTTCGTTTCTTGACTAAACTTGTGAATCTTGTGCGATAAATATCATGTAGGACGATAAACATGGACAGGCGGTAACTATGATAATGTATCTATTGACAAAGGGAGGAAATGTCCATCTAAATGGTGCGTTGAACCTTCTGTCTTCAGAAACAGTAACCGTCGTCCACGCTGGAAGTATCTAAAGACCTGGTAACAACAGAGACAAAATGGTGAAGGGTAAACTTAGTTATTTACCACACATGACTGGGTTGTCTATTCCACTTTTCCTGAAAGGTTCGCGAACGAGACGGTGTACGTGGGGCTGAGTTACTACGGTCCTGTTATGGGGGACAACGAGCACCTGGCGTTCTTCCTGTCGTGCCTGGTGGAGGTGCCGTCCTACCTGCTGTGCTGGGTGGTCATGGACCGCTGGGGGCGCCGCTGGATCTTAGGGGTCGGCATGATTGTGGGGGGACTTTGTTCAGTGGCGACTGTGGTTACGCCTGCCCGTGAGTGATGCATCAAAATGATTTAATTTTGTACTCTTTAACTTTAAAAATACCGGGTGTCAAAATTGGAGAAAAGCGGCGACTATATTGTTTATCTTTAAATCAATAATTAAATTAAATTTAATTTTAATCAATTAACAGCACCTCACGAGTTCAGGTACTAATCTCAATATTTCGAAAAGAGGTAATCTCACAAAAATATTACCATAGTACAGAATCCACGGTAAACTTCACGCAAGGTTTATTCACAGCTTTCATCGAGTTCTTGCGTTTCAATAACGTTTAGTAAAATTTGTCTTGCTATAGAGAGAATCGGGTTATAAGAGAATTTTCTTCAGAGAATTATCTGCAATGCAAACCCATCTACGATTTTAGCTATTGCATTTATGTTCGTCCATTTATCACACGCAATCAAATGCATACAATAAATATGTGGATAAATGCTTCCACTTCAGTACCCTGAACTCCCTTCGAAGTGGAGTTAACGATGGTTAATTTGTTGCAGAGTCGAGCGTGATGGCGCAGAGTTTCTACCTCGTGGCCAAGTTCGCCGAGTCGGCGGCGTTCCTGATCATTTACCCGTTCAGCGCTGAGCTTTTCCCCACGGCGGTGCGGGGCGTGGGGATAGGGTTCGCTGCCTACGTCGGGGGAATTGGGCTCGTCGTTATCCCTTTCATCAATTACTTGGTTAGGGGGACCGATCATTTGTTGTTTGTCAGACTATAACTTATTATTACTTCCATTAATTGTTTGGTTAGGAAAGCAATGCCTGTCGTTTGTCAGACGATATCTTTGCATTATTTTTACTTTCATCAATTGCTTGGTTAGTAAAGCAGCCCTATGTTGTTTGTCAGACGACATCTTATTATTATTACCTACATCAATTACTTGGTTAGGGAAATATTATCTGTTTGTATCGGAAGAACCTTCTCATTGTTTCGTGAATTACTTGCCAATCAAAATACTGGCTATTGTTTGTGTCTAATGGAAAGTGTATTCCCACAAAATTTCTGTAAGTTCTAAATATAATTTAGTGTATTTAGGTGAGCTAATGAACTCTCTAATTGTATTGAAAATCAATATTGACAATTTCCATTATCTGAAATTAAATGTTCCTTATGATCGATTTCTCATTAGGCTGGTCTCTATAGATATTATTTATTGAGAACATTATCATTTTGTTATCAAATTGTTAGTTTGCAATTTTGGAATATTCTCTTATGCGGTTGGATTAATGTGAAAAATATCTGAATATTGCGTATTGTTATTTTTATAGTGCACGTGCAGAATTTAGTATTTTCTGGGTCGAAAAAATGCGCATCGCGAGGATGAGAGTCGAGCTGCCGTACGCAGATGGACTGAAGGAATTTTTCTATCTATAATACATGCATTCAGAAAATAAATAGGGTCATGTTGTCCAAATATTGACTCACTCTCTGCACGATGAACCGATACTGCTTTTTGCCAGGGGTCAGGGTCAGGGTAACCTACTCAAGGCAAAAGTTGCATCACATTGTGAACTAAGTCTTGTTCATTTCTCTGCGTGTGTGACCACCAGGGATCAGAAATGTTGTCTCTGCCCCTTCTGATCATGGGGCTGCTGTCTGTGGTGGGAGGCGTCGCGGCCTTCCGACTGCCAGAGACTTTGCACCAGCCGCTCCCCAACTCACTCAAGGAGGGGGAGCAGTTCGGCGCAAGCTTCTCCTGGGCAGACTGCTGCAGTTGCAAGCCTAAGCGCGATGAGTCAGAGTCAGTCTTTTATTTACCTCTTGGAAATTGTCTGAATGTGAACTGAGTTGTGTTTTATATATTATATATTATTTTTGAATCAAGCATGGAATTAATTCCAACGCAGAACCCAATGATTATTAGGATTTATTAATTGTTTGGGCTGATTTCGCGTTCAAATTTGTTTTAATCGAACAAATTTAAGTGTAAGAAATGTCATGAATCACTGAATATCCTCTGCAAATAATGACGATTGAAAACACAACTACGCACTCGGCCTTGGGTTGACAATTCATCTGAGTTACTGCACATTAATAATGGTTATTCCATCCGGCAGAAAATTTATTCTTATAACTGTTTGTATAACAATTAAGTAACCTAAATAATCATTTATCTTATTTTATATCCAGCAGCGACAAGGAGTCTTTCACGGCGCACGAATCTCGCAAGTATCGCGATGAAATAATCGACTTGACAAATCTTAACCTAATCTCAAGCGAAGAAGGGAGACAGACTCGTCAAAATCGTCGGTGTCGTCCCACGTCGTCGCTGCTCGCCGACGAGAGCGATTACGCAACCGAGAACGAATACAGCATCGACGAGGACCCGTCGAGCGGAGACTCGGGCCCTGGCGCAAGAGACACGGGCCCTGGCGCAAGAGACACGAGCCCTGGCGCAAGAGACACGGACCAGCGCTCGAGCTTCAAGCGAAGGAAGATGGCCAGCCGACGTGGTCAGTATTCAAGGGCACTCTCGCAGTTTGCTGATGAGAAACAAGAGCTTGAGAGGCCATTGAAACGATTCCTGTCATCGCACTCTGAACGTTCCCGCACAGTCGATCTGTCGTCTTTGGATGAAATCGCCCCTTTTTCACCAACTCTTCGCCACGGCGATGGAAGGATGTTCCTTGCATCAGGAAGCAGCCGAGATGCCATGGCAATAGATTCGACATCAAGAGAAATGCCACGGCCTGAAGAGGCGCTACGGCATATACGAGCACCTATCAAGAAGGGTAAGTTGGTCAAACAAGCGAGCATCGTTCCGATCATCACTGACTCGTCAGGTGCCATGAAAATGACCTTTTGGATGTGAGTTCTCTCATCGCACCATCGTGTTTGATGGGGGCTCTTTAGTCCGTACGACAAAGTTGAAAAATAAATACGGTCTTAATTGCAAATTTAAATTTTGGGTATTGCAGAAGAAGTTGTAAGTATGAAGGTAATTTATTTCAGTTGTTAATTAAAATTTAGACGTAAGTTGTAAAACATAAACATGAAAAGCCTTCGAACTCAAGTGCCATTATCATATAAATTTTGTGTTTACATTCATTTTATTGATAAGAAATATGAAATCCGGTACTTCCGTCGGAAATTTATGTTATTCAATTGCCAGCTCTTTTAGGCTCTAATTAATACAAAAACAATGAATGTTAAACTTTTATTTTAGAACTTCATCCAAAGACCTCAAAACGTCAAAACACGTGAGACAGCGGACGATGAAAGGAATTTAGGAGACCAAGTTTCGAAAATAGTTCTTGGTAGCGGTTTCATACAGGTTCTTCGATGTTACAAACGAATAAACCCGGCCCCTTTTAACTGTAGCTAGCAAAAATAAAATTTATATTTAATACGGCAATACCTAAATAATATTAAATTGTCACAATTAGTGACATTAAATTCGCTCCCCAAAGCAAGAAATTACCACACGTCTGTCAAAACAACCAGACGGATCTCTGAATTGTAAATTAGAGGTCGCTGAGTGTCCTAAAAATTGACCGATCTGTCCTACAATATTTACCGTTATTCTATCGAAACAAAATAAAAATAGCCGTAAAATAAATAAGAATTAAATAATAAGCTAGACAAGCCTAAAGGTTTGGCTACCTATTTTTGTATAGCTACAGCCTCACACCCACCATAAAATCTTCTGCCATCAAGTGGAAATGCGGCTTAGAAAATGAAAAAGGCTTTTTAAAAAGGTTTGGAACAAATAGTACTGTGATTCAAGTAAGAAGCTAAAGCCCAGAAGTTAAGATGGCCCACAAAAAGGAACAGCCCAAAATTAACTCTGGAGTCGGCATTCTTCTAATTAAAGAAAGAGTGAATTTGCGCTTTCTTCGAATATAGATAAATAAAACGAAGAAAAAAGAGAGATCACTCGCCCCTACTCACTGCAGTGAGTGAAAGAAAGCGCGTTTTCTCGTCGACGAAAAGTTGAGGTCACGGACGGACGGACAGACAGACAGACAGACGGACATGGCGAGCACAATAGTGCATTTTTTCCAAAAATGAGAAAATGCGCTAAAAAGAGAGATCACTCAAGCTTAAGAGAAATTGAGAAGGGATGGCTTCACGTACACTCCTGGCTGAACAAAATAAAATGGACGTTCACACCGCAAAGCCTTACTGCCAACAAGCCTATTTACAGACCACACCTATCGAAAGGTACGAAGAAGGAGAACACAAATCAAACAACTCAAGAAATTTGGAAATTTCTAACCGTTCCAGGATCAATTCAGTTGCATTGAGCGAGGCAATCTCAAAGAAATTTTTTATATCATAGCTCATGAAGTGAGTATTTTTGTCTCTTGAGAGCGTTTGGATGGCATGTCGTATTACAGAGAAGTTCTCATACACGAGTTGTTCATTATAAACTCAATACAAAAGATGATGTCCAACACTTCCTATAATATACAATTTTTCATGATATTATAGGCTTGTTTTACGACTGATTTTTATTTAAAAAAAACTTCCACTTCATACTTCATTTTAGGAGCGGAGCGCTGTTGCAATATGCCTCCGCGAAGTATATTATCGTGTCATGTATTTACCGCGAAGCCAAATCGTGGACTACACGCCCACTCAGTGCAATCAATAAATGAAGCAAAAATAAATAAATGAAGCAAAAGATGCCAAACCTCAGACATAAGTTCCTTATGTGTGGCGATAACCTGGGGCTGAATGTGACGCGAAGACACCAAGGGTAGAAATTAAATGACGAGATCGTGATAATTTTATTAACAGTTGCGTTTAATGTTTTATAGTAACACGATTAAATTCATCCAAGGGACAACACACAATTGACTGTCAGCAGAAAGACATAGTCAGCGCGGCCCCTAAACTAAAACAAAGACCGCAACAAATTATTAGCTGCACGCTGTACCGTTGCTCTCAAGCGGTGAATTGCGCGTGCATCGAAGATCCTATACTGAGAAGGGAAGAAATAGCCCACGTATAACGAGCATGGAAATTCATTATTAAAGGGCGGTCAATCGATAGAAAAACTTGTCGTCTGTTGAACTTTGATGCAAAACTAACACAAAAAATGTATTGAATTAAAAAGACACAGGAATTGTTGTTCAGCACGTCATATTACAATACTGCTAAACAGCCTATTCACAGGTTCATATTCTAATAACGTTCTGTTAAAACAGGTACTACACAGTAAATACATATATTACAGCGGATATCTAAAGGAAAACAATATCATCTTGATCGTTACCTAATATTAGGGAATTCATCACTCACTTTTCTACTCTTAACAACACTCGAAATATTTTAATAACTACGTGCAGAATCTTCACTAATATTGGCCCAACGGCTGCATGAGTATTTCAGTTACATGAATATGTTCGCCATAGCTCCGGAGCATCGATTGTGCTATTCAACACACGAGATTTAGCTTGCAAAATGCAGATCACAAGGAAATTCTATCGTATCTGCACTGCACAACTGCCTTGACTCTCTGCATGAACGCGGTGGTATTTGACTCCCTGCATGAACGCGGTGGTATTTCAGGAACAGCAATCGTTGTTAGGCCGTCAGTCGAACCGCATTCGATCCCTATGACAAACTGGAATTTATTCCTAGGACATGGTTAATAAAAGAGCACTCGAACACATACGTGCACATTTAGAAAGAATAATCACATACAATTGAACTTCAAATTGAAAATATGCACTCACAGCCACAATATAATGATGGCTCTCAGAAGATACATGCTATGAAGCTTCAATATAAATCACGAAACGTGTAATGAGCTGTTAGAGCTGATTATGTTGCAACGAGCAGAACTAATCATTAAAAGCAGTGACTGAGTTCGAATCTACATATGTTTTTATTTTTTTTTACTTTTAACCACGAGTATCTCATATTAATGAGGTTGAAATTATTCGCTGTTGGAAGAGTGAAAATTTACTGACTGATCATCAATTTTTCAAAGCTCACAATGCCTGCCAATCTATTAAATTGCTGAAAAAAATGATGCTATGATATTGCAAAATAAGATTTACCGATTCAGTAGCAATTAAAGTAAATGAACTGATTGAATATAAGGCGTAGGTAATAAGCACATTCTACAAAATGAAGTTCCGTCCCTGAATTGATCACGACATGCTAAATACTGCATGCAGAGGTGCTATAAGTTCATCAAAGCGTCTAAATTGTTCACATTGCAGCGAAGACGTTAAGATTCATCAACATCGGTGAGATGGACTATTAATCACGAACAAATTATGGTCAGCTGTATGCTTGGATCAATAAGTATTAATCTTATGTATACAATACTCGAGAGTTAACATCGTGAGACGAACACACTCGACCATTGGCTATAGGTTCTTAAATCTAATGACTAGCATTGCACTCGCGCCCAGCCTAGAACTGACTAAGGCCTTAAATTAGTTATCCTAGTTTCCTTAGGCAACCGCATGGTCGTGTCAGTTCAAGCAAGTTCGGTTCAAACCTGCTCGTATAAATTTAAAAATTAATCATGCATATGAAACATTTTTTCGTGAAAATTATGAAAGTTTTAAAAGAATTCAGGTAATATTAATATGTAAAATTAATATGTACTGGAACAAAAAATTATCCGCAAATATCTGACACTTGACACCGATCAATTCGAGCGAGAAACTTACAGTTTTTATGAATCATGAATGGACTGACACGACTATTCGACTATTACACACAAACATCAGGTTATATATATCCCTAGCTGCAGTGACGTCGGTGCTGCATTGGTAAGATTTGTGTACGAAAATAACGTGAGAGACGCATTTATCAATCTTGTATACCCGCCCACACAACGAGATAAAGTAGACAAGTAAGACTTCTGTGTGATGCGACAAACATACATGTTAGCTTCTTATGTGATGTGAAAAACAGAAAAGTTAGCTTCTTGTATGTTGCCACAACCTGATAAGTTAGCCTCCAGTGAGCTGCCACAAACTGATAAGTTAACCTTCAGGGAACTGCCACAAGACAGACAAGTTAACCTCCTGTGAGCTGCCACAAACAAACAAGTCAGCTTCTTGTATGCTGCCACAGAAACAGGCTGAGGTCAGTCAATTGTGACTGAAATTTGCTCAATGTTTCCTAAACAAGAAGTAAGAGAACCTTGAACATTGACGTGGAAGAGCCATTAGTGAATGTCCACCCGAGCTTCAAAAATAGATATTTGTTGCATGGGAGATGGTAGAAGCTTCTAGACCTGATTATGTTCTTAGAAAATCTTTTTAAAGTCAAGTACAGAGCTTTTCATTTTTAGAGAGGATGATAAGAAAAAATAATTAAAAAAATACAGATCCTTAACATAAATAACGTGTGAAATGCAAATAATATTCATTGAAACCTCGGAAGTTTACCTTATCAGAAGTCGACATTCTCAGAAGTCGATGCAAAAGTTTGGCAAATACGTGACTCGCAAGCCGATTAGATTTTACTACCAACCGTTATTGGCATGCGCTCAGTCGCCGACTATTTGTCTTTAGCCTGCAGCGTAATTCAATTGGCGTAAAACGACCTCGACTTTGTTGCTCTTTTTTAGTATTTTATGTAATAATATGCATTTTAACGCAATTTTATTCCAAATTCGATGCACCTCTTAGAAGAGATTGATGTTGACCACCAAAGGACTATTGAATTTCAAAAGTGAACTCATTTGTGATTTCTAAGAAAAACGATATCCTATCAACTGGTTGTTTGTCCTGAATTTTTAAGTTGGTTTAACTTCATAGGCGTCATTTTGACTCGGTTAAACACTAGCACTAAGCTGAACTGCACAACTACAAACGTCCTCAGTATCTCATGCCTTATTTAATTTTCATGTCTGAAAACGATTCGCCTAAAACAGATAAAGCTTTTTCTTCCTGGTAACAAGAATAGTCAAAGAGAATATAAATTAAGATACTTGGATGCCAAATAATTCACATCATATCAATAAACAACCAAAACCATATCACAAAGTTCCTCAGAACAGAAGGATATCCGAATAATTTTCTGAAAGATACGAAGGTGCAAACGAGTTCAAGAAAGATAGTTGGTTTGGCGTCGTAAGCTAGTGAGCCTGAAAAGTGCTATGTTGTGCAGGAGTGACATTTCATATGTTTCTGTTGTCTAGGAAAGGATCCAATAACATCAGAACTAATTTATCATTAAAGACTAGGCTTAGTAATACGGGCGACGGAGATCGCTTCTGTTAATTTTACATTGTCTTTGGTAGCTTGCTGCATCCCGCACACCCATTCTCGCATACCCATTGGAAATTAGAGGCGAATCCAAGAAGATTTGTCATCGGTCACTGAATATATTCACCGAGATGCCACCTTTTATTTCCAATAGGACTACAGAATTAGAGCTCAGCGGACAAAAATTAATTGAAATCTTTGAACATCGAGCGACACATAGAGAGCTAAGTTAATAGTAACACTTTACCCGTCACTGTAGGGCTGGGCCTTCATTTGAATATTATAAGGTCCATGGAGCTTTGAGCGACAAGCGGTTCCTGTTATGGAGCACAGAGTTAGTTTCTTTGGATAGGAAACTGATATTCTAATGAATTTGTCCGCTAAAAAATTCAATGCATCTAGCAGGTGACAACTCAGACAAGCCCAAGTAATTAGCTGATCAGCAGATATTTCTATCAATTAGCAAAGAAACCGGAAATTAGGAACTTAATTTTGCCACCCGCAGACAATATGATAGTCAACGATTAAATTCAACGCACTTGAGAATCTCCGCTCTGAAATGTAAAATTAAAGAATGTGCAATGAAATTTAGGACCGCATTTTTACTGTGTAAGTTAATTTCCTTGATGCTTGAATGTTCCTATTGATCAATAAATCATTTTTGCCGGAAATTTCTATGTAATTGTTGTCGAAGGCGTTTATAAGGGTCATAATGTCTATGAAAACAGAAAAACTACGAACATTTCTATCAGGAAGAAATACTTCACCGTCAGTAAAAATTTGCTCGATTTGAAGCCAATCCCATCATGAAAACCACTAACTCGCTGATATTCTATAGGGTTAAAGCTGTTAATTACTGAGGCGTACACGCCTTACGGACATAAACTTATTTGCATTGATGACGCGGGCGAATGACAGGAGTCGAGACCAATGTAGAGTGGAGATGTAGTCAGCGGTTTCATCGCGCATTTTGATCCATGCCAAGAAGTGGGTCAAGATACGTGATCTATACCAAGGAGTGGGTCAAGATGCGTGATCTATACCAAGGAGTGGGTCAAGATGCGTGATCCACTCAAAGGAGTGAGTCAAGGTGCGCGACCCACACCAAGACACCAAGAAGTGGGTCAAGATGCGTGATCCACAAGGTGATCGAGTGTCAACAAGCGCGATGCTCCCGTAGCTGCCAGCGGTCAGCTTGGATAAGACAAACTCTTCACTCAACCGCAGAAACAAGGATGAAATTAAGGCGCTATTTTACGTTCATTAACATGATTCGTCAAACTCCATTTGAAATCATATGTTAATTAAAGACGTTCATCCATTATAAAGTTTTCGGAGATTAACAAAGCAGTGTTAATGTTAGCTTTCTTTCAAATGTCCATAAATATTCAATTTCTCTTTTTATATCTAGCAAATTTTGAATACCTACATTATAAGCAATAATTACATGTAATAGATATTTAACGTTCAACATCAGGGAGGAGAAACAATGTATGTACACCGAAGCAAATTACTAAAGTGGCTTCAAACCTAATTCAAGTCAACGTATTCACGCAAATAATTCCTACACAATTATCTGCTAAATCTTACAACTAAACATGTAGAAAATATCAACTTACATTTCATGAAAACTAACTTTCCTGTCAACAGTCACGCAACTCAGCTAAAAATGTAACAGAGGAAAGCGTAACGATTAATTTCTTTTACTACAACTCGCTCCCTACAAGACAGGTGAAACAGACAGTCATTATTTGCATGTTAATTAAACACGCAAGCTTCTGAAACTCTTAAACCGGATCCGCCATTCGCTATTTAACAAATAAGCATTTCCGCTCACTCTGATATGTTCACCCACACTTAAAATCAACCTAATAATGCGAAGGTCAAATTTTCATTTATAATTAATTTTATCATTAAAAAATCTAATAATGAAGTGATCAACAAATTTATCGGCCTTCATGGAAACTTCTCTCATTTTAACAATCAAATAATAAATTAAAATGATTACTGCTATTCAAATCGCGTACAAACTAAGATTAAAAATAAACCCTACTGAATAGGGCATTAATCCTACTCGACTGAGGAACATTTCACTGGTGGTAGCAGGCAACTGCCAAGAAGCTGCCTTCTGCTGAATGAACTGTCATCGATCAGCTGCACGACGAGAGAAATAAGAACTACGCTGGACACGAGATGAGAACTCTACGCACGCACAACACTCTGGTCAAACCTTACATCAACTGACATCACCGATCACCGAACTCAGGACATTGGTCAAATAGGCAAACAATCAAGCGTACTGTCAAGAAATCGTCTCCGTATAATAATTTATTCATTAGAGATTATCTACGGAAGAGACATATAGAAACAATATTTAATATAAAATAGAAGAACCTTTGTGATGCCAGTCAAATCTCATGCCACGCAGTTCGTGATATCGTCAAAACTTAAAAAGTAAATCGAAGATTAGAACTTCGAGATCATTCTGTGAGAAACCAACAACAATTCAAGAATAATTTACAGACGAACAATTGAGAGTACCATCAACTAATCTCTTCGTAATGGTAATCCACTCTTGAAACAGCATAAACAACAGTATGCATCGCTAGACAAATGACACGGTCTATGTGGTTCCTTACTTTAGGCAGGAATAACCATGAACACTTAGGAAGACTCGTCACTGCTGGAGTCGTGTGCCGCCTCCTCGGCAATCGGTTGCTTTTTCAAAGCCTCTTCCCTGGCAAGAGCTTCCGCGTCTTTCTTGGTGGCCACGATGTAGTCTCCGGGGCCACTGGGCGTCGTGAACTCCATCTCGACTTTGTATTCGTGCCGCGCTAAGTAACGCACGTACTTCTCTGGCGGGTCTTCGCTTGTGACGCTAACACTCCGCATGACACAGTGACTCACTGTCGTCGCCGGCATGGTGAACTCGACGTAGCAGTGCCTGCGGGAACCAGGAAATTGTGGTGAGGCGCTACAAGAGTTTGGTTAACTCAGATTTTTGGGACAAAGTAAAAAGAATTTCTTTTAGGGATAAAATTACATTAGGGTGACATTGGTCATCTCATGCATTAACCATCATAAATAAAAAAATTTTCTCTGTTATACAAACAATATAAACGGTTTGAAGGAGATGCCATCAATGAAGAGTAATCTGAAGCTCTGAAAAAAGAAAGAACCTAATTTTCAGGCTCATATGGAGCGACATTTTTCTGTTTTTTTTAGATATTTACATCTAATTATCTGAAATTTGGGATGCAATTTCATCGGCTCATGAAATTGCATACCTTGTTTTCTAGCTGCTAAGTCACGGCCGGCGCGGTCGTAGCGTTAAAGTTTACCGTACTACAATATCGCGCCAAGACCTACTCTCCTTGGAGATCGTTGATGCTCTGTCTCTAGAACCTCATTTGCGTGGGTGCCTCTAATTTCCTCGTGTTAGCCTCTTGTCGTAACCGCCGGCGCCCGGCCGTAGCAGTCACCCACGTCTGCTGAGCTTCAAACTTTGTTTGCGTGGCAGGTTCATTCGGGAACCTCGATCATCTTACGTCGGAATTTTGTTGATTATATGCGCTGTCGCGCACGGCTAAGCCTATCTATAAAAACGCCCGGCCGCAGCAACAATGTTGTAATGTTACTTCCTCTGCCATCGCTCTGCCCTCGGCCGATAGTAAGGATAATCACCCCAAGGCCACAGAAACATTCTTAGGCTCCACATTCTCCACGAGTCTTGCCGCTGAACCCCATCCCAGTCTTAACCATGCAACTTAATACCAATTTTCAAAGTATTAATTTAATCTATAATCTAGCTAATTCAATAACATATGTCAGACTTCACCCAATACATTCCATACTCTTACCATTATTCGTCTATTACATTAGTGAGCGGTCGCTGAACTCTATTAATCTAAAGGCACATTTCTAAGTACTCTAGAAAATATTCCCCGTCTCACCGGTCGAGTTTGTCAGGCTTCTCGTCGTACGCGGTGAGGTTCATGCGGCACGAGAAGTTATGCATGGTGTAGGCGCCCTGCCCCTCCTTGGGCAGGCGACTCATACGCCACACGATAGCGCGGTGCTGGTGCTCGTATTTCGCCTGACCAGACGTGACCTCCATCAGCGCCGGCTCTGGCCCCTCCACGGCTCCCTTGATGCGCTCAATGCCCTTCACTTTGCCCGGTCTGAACACATTCGGTCTCATTTAATTATCCTTTGGTACGATGAGAAGAATTATCACTCATTCTGTTATCACTCAGTTACACTTTATGAGACTTTAAAGACGAATAATTTATTTGAAATTAATTATTTGAAACTTAATTAAAAGAGAGAAATTAATAACGATCAAGTGAATAAAAAAAATAATAAGAAAAAGAATTAGACTCAAGAAGCAGAAATTTCAAGTGTTTGGTACAGGTCAAAGAAATAATATAAGGCAAATAAGCTCAATTTTTGTTCGTAGACTAAATGATTCGCAATCGTAAGGATTGCGCATGGCAAAAACTTAATACTAAAAAATTAAAAAGCTGTTCATCAGAAATAAAGTAATGCAAGAGCAAACAATTTATTCATTTTCCAAACATTTTGTCTTGATTTACTAGGAGAACTAACCTGCGGTGAGCGGACTTCACAGAACCGTATCGGAAGTGTTTCTCGACGCGGAACATGTAGATCCAACACTCAGGTATCGGGAACCTCACAGCCACATCCTCGCACGGTACCTGCCCCAGCTTGCGTCCACTGAACCCAGGGATCAAGATCTCGCTCTGGATCTCGACCTTCGTGCCCTCCGTGATGATCTTCGTTTTGATCTGTAGCGGCAGCTCGCGGTTTTTCGGGGGGCGAACTCGGAAGCGCATGAGTTCGATGTAGCAAGCGTCTGGAGGCTTGAACCTGGAGTGCATTGCCAAGGGACATTAGATCCGAGTCTGTCACCTAATAATTTTTATCAGCTTTAAATCCTTACGTAAAGTGTATGTTGTATAGCCAAATTCGTCTGCCATTCTTTGCTGTTCTTTCTTCCTCCGATAACATTTCCCGGGGGAAAAATGACTAATTCAAATTAGAATTGTCTCAGCCCAATTGAAATATTGCTATACAATAATTTACACACATGTCAGCTGGCGGACTCGTTAGCGGGCCAACTTTTGGCCTCGATTTTAGTTGAAGCCACCGCACTTCTTCGAACATGACGGGTTAGTTTGCTCATGTTTAGGTACTTCATTTATATTTTGACGTTTAGGTTTTAATATCTTCAATGTGAATTTTAGTTTAAACAGTTGTTTTTACTCGTGTTATTGGTTTTTGAAATTAAGATGGAGCTGGACTCAGAAACGTTTTCCCTCTATGAAATAGTGAATTTTTTGGCTGTTTGCTTTGCTTTTGAATCCTTGAAATCATTAGAAGTATAAGGACACATCTTTCATGGAACTTAAGGATTTGTATCATTAGCCGGGGGTCTTAAAACTGAACTATAATTGTAATCCTTGACTGCTGTTAAAAATTTCGCTATTTCTGAATGTGTATACCATCACGCATCATCTCTGGATAAGATCTTCATGATATTTAGATTAGTGAAATATATTTTGTGCCCTTATATTTATTGTAATTTGTTTATTATCAACCTCGTGTGTCAGAGCCCGGGGGCAGAAACCTCCAATTGTTAATTATATTTATGCATCTACGACGCTATTACTTACTTTATGTGTCGCGTTTTCTCGAAGACGTCCTCTTCAACGCAACAATGGAACTCGATGGCCTCCAGTCTGATCCACTCTTCGGTCACCACGGGGATGATGTCGTGGCGACCCACCACCTCCTTGCCTTGCTTACGCAGGTCGTTGATGCCAAGGTCAACATCAGGCATACCTGACGAGGTTAAATAGTTACGACTGAATTTATGAACTTTTTGAGTTTTGTTAGCCATAAATTCTTAAATTTTTATCACCAACTTCAAATAAACGAAATGTTTTGCCCTCACCCAGCATAAATATTATATATAGGAGAAGTAAAAATATATTCAAAGGTCATTATAAAGATTGTTCAGTAAAATAATTATTTTTTATGCTCGTTCCAACCGAATACTGGCGTCACCCGAGAAATGCATCTCCTAACCCCGGATTGAGTTAATGATGCATAAGAGACAGCCAGTCATCATAACGCATTGCATACATTAAACACAAATTCAAGTTGAACTCTGCGGTTGCTAGGACCCAAGTGCAATCATAAAATATCGATGGTACAACCTAAATCAATGGTTCATCACTGTTCATAAGTAAATTGTGTGAGCACACTCGACTCTTCTGATATTCATAATGAACTCTGTTTAAGCTAGTGTTGTAGTCAGCCATCAAAATCATGATACTCTACAACTATCATATATATAAATATTTTTTCCATCCTAGGTTACTATTAAATATTCATTCTAAATCATCGTTTACGTTAAGTGGGGAGCCCGACCTGAGAGGAAGCCCAGGAAGAAGATGCGGACTCTGGCGATCATCCTGTGGACGGCGCCGCGCAAGTCCTGCTCGAGGTAGATCTCGTCGACGGCGGTCAGCTGCACCTCCTCGGTCTTGTATGTCAGCGCGCGGTCTCGGTGAACTGTCAGCTTGAACAAATGTTCCTCGATGATCGAGGCGAACACCTGCCACATAATAATGTTATTTATTAGATATAACGACACAAATGGATGTTGCTGAAAATTGTGAATGTCATTGGAATGGCTGCAATCGTATTTTTAGGAAGTGACAATAGTAATGCCGTTGGCTATGAAGGACCGTAGTTTAAATAAAATCATTGAATATTTAGCAAAGAATCAGAATTTCAGAATTTTGTTTATGATTTACTGCGTCAAACATTAAAAGACGTTGGCTATGATGGCATTCACACAGAGACTGGACAAGGGAAATAATAAGCTATCGAGTAAACTAGGAAGGAAACATATTTTCATTTAGCATGTTTATCGATGATTTTCTGAGCTCGGATCAAAATGTTTGAGTTCTAGGGTGTCTGAGAGGCAAATTATACGCTTCTACAAAGCTTGGATAACCGAACATCGCTTTCACTGTCAGTCAATTAGAACCCCGTCAGGCTTGCCACCTCGCATAAAATACACTTTAAAAAGACGAAATTTCGGCGGTGTACCTTGAGATCCTCGTAGTTCTGCGTGCCAAGCTTGAGCAGCTGCGAGATCTGAGGCGCGTGCTCCACTGGCATGCCGAGCTTTCGCACGTCGCTGGCAAACTCCTTCACTCCTTCGTAGTCGCCCGCTATTGCGTACTGAGCAAACTTCGATAATTTCGTTGTTATTCGTTCTGCTTTACTTATCTGGCCAGGCCTGACGCCCGGACGCTCCTTGTAGAACATGTACTGGACCTTCACCGTGAAAATTTTCCCGAATTGGTCAAACTGTTGCGCTCCTGCCATGCAGAAAAATTGTGAAATTGAAACTGTTGACATTGTTGAACGAAGATTAATTCTAATATGAATTTGTCTAATCGAAGATTAAGAAGTTTGGCTAATTGCTTTCATATTTTTAAAAATTTCATGAATTATCACGTGATATCACCATGAATTACCACCTCATTGAAAATCAACGAGTGGTAGCGTCGTGTCCTAAAATTAGAGAAGAGATCTCACCGATATCCGAGACGGAGTAGCAGGCTTGTAAGGGCAGCTCGTGGAAAGGATCTTTGTCGTCGTCTTTGTTGAAGAGTTGCAATGCGCCGCCGTCAGCGAACTTCACAAATACTTTCTTCCAGAACCTGAAAAAGTTCAAAAGTTCTTAGAAATAAATGTCGTGCCTACCAAAGGATTACAAGCGAATGTAACTACGAAAAAAAATCGAGCTATTAAGAGAAGCGTTCTAATTCAAAACGTTTACACTACGTAATCGTGAAATTAAAAAAAATACAAGAGAATAAAATGCAATAATAACTTCGAAAATTTTAATTTGTCTCTCGCAAAGTGCAATGAAAGAGGAAAGTCAACTTAGTAAAAATCCTTGATGACAATTAGAATTTCTATGTATTATAGAGAAGCTACAATAAATAATATAGTTACATGTAAAAACGTGATGGTAAAAACTTGTCCTCGAGAAAAAGTTTACAAAATCAAGTGTAAGCCAAAGAAAGCTGATACTAAATTCGATCAGGCCGAAACGATCAGGCCAACGACTCCCGAGCTGAAATTTCGCAGATATCTACCAAGCAATCGATAGCGACAAATGTCTAACTCCTTCTTCATGTCATTATATTTCTATTCTAATGGGATGAACTTTTTTATGTTTTATCGCTCGAAGAAATCTCAAGTGGTTGCATTAGTTATTTCAGTTATCCAAAATCCATTTACTTGTTCCATTTACAGACACATTATGGATTTGTTAGCTAACACAGACGAATAAGGCACATCACAACATCTCTAAACACACAAAAAATTTCCAATTTGAAGCCTATACTAACGAAGCATTTTAATGATTTTAATGATAACAGCTCTTAGAACAACACGCATAATTTACAATGCACAAGCTTCATCATAGCGCGACAAAAAATGTGTTGCTGGTGCGCACGGAGAGCACAGGTCAACCACACTAAAATGGTGCGAATTTCAGGTTGAAGATGAAACGTTACTGAAGAATCAGTCGTCCTTGTCTTAATAAATGCGGAAGTTGTGGGCAAATTATAAACAGTCATACAAGGTGTGAAACTGAAATGCATTTGTTCCATACAAAGGAACGGCATCTAATTACAGTTTTACAACAATAATGTAAAACATGTTCCTCCAAAACAATTCTCTGACAGGGACAGTTTCATATCAATTTCTTGTTTCTGTGAAACTTCAGATTGCAAAAATGTTTCGGAATAGACTAAATTTAAATGTATATGAGTAAATCTTCGCGTTGAAAACGAAAATTTTTCACTCATGCACACCGTGTGTGAGCAGAAAAACCATGTGCGGAAAACTTGAACATATTTGGAATATCATTTAGTCTCATCCATGCTCAACACGCTTCATATATATAAAGCCAAAATGAGCTCCGACAAGCGCCTGCACTCTAAGTTTGAAGCCGTATAAGCGATGTCAAGAGCGAGTAAGCTTGAAAAAATACGCGTACGAATCTAGTGAATCTAGTGAGTTGCTGGCGAACATTAGTTGTGATTATCTGGCGTACAAAGTGGTGGTGCTATACGTATACACAGCTAAAGATAAAACACGCAGCAAACCTGTTTGTGACAAGAATGCGTCCCTCACTACCGGCTAGCAGCCTGTTCGATCAAACAAACCATTACTAACTAATCAAGAAGAGCAGTGATAACCGACCACACATTTTGGCAGCCTATAAGTGGGCGATTCGTTTTCGTTTAAGAATTACTTGAAAAGAGACCATTAATTCTTATTGCAAGTAAATCCCCTACTAATGTCGACCAAATTAGAAGCAAGCTTGTAAATAACACTTCACCTTTGAAAATCTCGATACCTAGGCCGATCAGATCAGAATCATATCATATTAGATTTGAATGTATTTATACCATTAGAGTAGTTATTCTGATTTATTACACCTTTACAGTTTTTATTTGAAGGAGATTACCACAACATAATTTGTGTGCGAAATATTCAATATGATATATTGATGAGAGAAAGGTAAGATGTCGGCCTGTCTTTGATATAGGTGAAGCAGTTATAAAAATGTATGGAAGATCAATCTTTTCTACGTATATTTCCAACATGAAGAATAATGCCTCAAAATGCCAAAATTATTTCAATTGTTAAGATGCATGTACTTTTTTTAGCAGGTGTAGTATGACGAATTTGAAATATTGTAGAAATTTATGTTATGCTCAAATTTCAATTCAAATCAATACTTGAGCTTGTTAGATACACCATAACTATGATAGTTGACTCGTCTAACTACACAATTTTTTGTCGAATGCTTCCCGATACCTACATTTGGAGGCTCATTTTGTCTGCACAATATACGAGTATACACAATCGTGCCAAAATCTAACACAATTTTCAATTTTTTTCTCTCAATTTTGATACTTGCACTTCAGGCACTCTTTGCAGTTTTGTCTATTTAACTAACCGATTTAACTCAACGAATCATAATCAGTGGCTTTGATATGAAAACAATATATGATCACAAAGAAAACGGACAATATTTAAATCAATATAGATGTAAATAATCAATACAGATGTAAATAAATTCTGTTCTGTGTTCAACGGTTTCTCAGAAGTTAGATGCAGCAGCTCAAATAATTTTATGACTGACTATATATATTTGAATCATTTGGTAGTTGACTTGAATGAAATCAAATGGCTTGTTAGCTGAATATGAGCTTAAATTTTCTACCAGCGGCTCATATCAGTATAAACTAACAGACTAGTTGAACATTTAATACTCCCAAGACGATTTTTTGGTCTGATTGGAGGTTTGAACACGGTTTCAATGAAGAATTTAAATGTCATTTTTCAAGCTTTCAAATTCTTATGAGTAAAATAAAAATGATTCCATTAACTTTCCAAATGAATTCTTGTGTAAACTAGTCATGCGGTCTTTCCACTATACACATTTCTTTAACTATCAACACATACACATTTAATTTTGAAAACTATAAAAATTCGTGCGATTTGCCTCCATTATATCGTTGGTTACTCTTGAGGATGACAAAAAAATAATTATTTAGAAATTCCGAAAACTTCAATTTTTCAACACCACACAAAATTTATCTTCGATACACGAAATGAAAATCTTTGTCTCACGTGTCGAATGACTTTTTATCGTCCAATATCAATTTAGTTCCCTTCTGTGAAACACAACAAAAAAGCTAAATTAAACCACCTGCTTCTGCATTACATTGATATCAAATGAAATTGAAATCAATTAATGCAGATGATGTTCTTACCTTTGACCAGTAATTTTCTTTTTAGACATTTTATTGTCCAATATCAATTCATTTCCCCTGTGTGAAACACAACAAAAACAGCTAAATTAAATGCCTGTTTCTGCATTTCATTGATATCACATACAATTAAGATCAATTAATATAGATTATATTCTTACTTTTGTCCATACAATTAAGATCCATTAATACAGATGATTTTCTTACCTTTGACCAGTAATTTTCTTCTTGTTGGGTTGTCGCAAGAACATCTCCCAGCCGGGGCCAGTGTACGTGATACGCGGGAACTCCTCCAGCTGCGTCGACTGGTCCTCGTCGAACAGCGGCGTCGGTGGCGTCTCCTGCGAGTCCGTCCTCTTGAACTCCGGCATACCTGTGCCATAATTATGTTCACTATCGTCATCACCATTTTTAGCACCATCATTATCAGCTTCTTGAACTCGAACAATCCTGTGCCGTAACATATTGTGCTAACCCAACTGACATGTTACTGTAATATTGATTATTACTGTGAAATATTGTTACTGTGCCTACCTTCCTGCTCTGTGAAGGATAGCTCGTCTGGGGGTCTGTCGAAGGGGTTGAAGCGCGGCGTAGCGTCCGCAAAAGCGGCGGTCGCGGGCAGCGCGGGAGGAGGCGCCAGCGCCGGCACGAACATCGAATCGGCGGTGACATCAGACGACGAGTCTGGCCCCGCGGGCCTATCGAGAATTAGATCTTACATTAGCTACATTGGCATTAAATCTGTAAAATTCGTGTGGATTGGGGACTACGTGACTCGTTCACAGATGTTCTATAAAGACAATTTTAAAATAGTGAACATTACTACGGCATGCTTCGTTGAACCTATAGAACGGAAGTTGCCTATCGAGAGCTGTGACTAACACATTTACGAATGAGTGAGTCTTCTACTTAATGATCGTCCAAATATTGGACGATCATTCAAAGAATGTAATAATGTAATGTAAATAATGTAATGTAATGTAAATAATGTAATAATAAATAATTACTTGATCAAATAATGATCAAGTAATTTTGTTGGCTTAAAATATAAGTTTTGTTTTAATTAATTTAAATTTGATTTTAATTTATGATTCTAAAAGTTTATGAATTCTGTTACACCAAAACCGGAAGCTGTAACCTCGTTACTTTGTAAATTTTATAAGATAATTTCGACTACAGCGTTTGGTTTTTTAGTGGATCCATTTGCCGAAATTGTGTTCACGGTCAATGTTTTGATCTCCAAACTTATTATTCATTTTGTTAAAAAATTAAAGACAAACGGGATGCGTCGGCCAGCCAAAAACTCCTCACGCAGTGTTCGACGATATCAGTACATGATTTCATACATTCAACGATAAATCTCACATTTTTCGGCCTCCGGGAGTGAAATTTAAGTAGATGTATGCTATGTTTAGACATTGAACATTTCACGACTAAAAACTTTAAAGACAATATTAATTGAAGGTCGCATTCGTTCTCTGAACAGGTCCACATCTCTCACTTGATGACGACGGACATGGGAGTTTCGTCGGACTCATTGGATCCTTCCCTCTTCATGTGGTGCGGGGTGGACTGCGGCGCCGGTGGCGGCTCAGTCATGCTCAGGAAAGAGTCGAACTGAGCGTTGTCGCTGAACCCAAACGCGTTCGAGGCCCCACCGAAGCCGGACATACCGCCAGTGTCCCCCCATGGCGATGCACCAGCTGAAAATAGTTTAAACATTTTCAGCTGGTGCGTATTTGAATGAATATGTCTACTTCAGCGACAGAAGCATGAACAATTAAGTAAATAGAGAATACGGATTGCAGCAAAATTTTCAAGCAAATGGATTGAAATACATAGTAATATTACTGGTAAAATTTCAATAATCACAATATAAAATTACTTTAATTAGGATAATTTATCATATCTGGGAGCACATAATTGAGTACGTCGAATAGGTACTTACTTTCTGGTGCAGCAGATGCAGACCCGAAGGGATCGGCTGCCCCGTCATCGACAACTGCATTTTCAAACCTCGCTGAAAAAGCGTCGAACTCCTCATCGGTCGCTGCTTTAGATGCAGGGTGCAACGCAGGAGCGAGAGTTGGTAGAGCTGACGGAGCAGTGCTAGGCGGAGCAAAAGGATTAACCATTGTATTGCTCTCACTCTCAGCAAAAATATCGAGAGCCGCTTCGTTTCCAAGTCCAAACAAACTGATTCCGACATTTGGAGCAGGTGCACTTGTTCCAAATAAAGTTGCTCCTGTCGATTCTGCTGTGGAGAGTATAACATTCGACATTGGCTCACCAAAAAGTCCTAGTGCCGCTGCGTCCATTTCGGGAGGTGTGAGAGCTGTCGGAGCTTCAAATGTACGAGCTGATGGTAAATCTCCGAAAATATTTGTTGTCGTTGGCACGTCAGGTTCACCAAATATATCCCCACTTACTATTGGTTGGTGGATATCAACTTCACCAAACAATCCTAGGGTGGTTTGTTGGTCAAGAACTTCAGGAACAATTTCAGCTATTCCTCGACCAGGATCTACGGAGGAAAGTGTAGGTACACCAAAAATACTTTCAGGAGATTGTAGCTTCGATGTTTTACGCTCAGGTGGGAGTGGCTTTGGAGGCTTTTTTGGAACACCAAAAATATCTTCTGGAGATTGACTTTCTGATGTAGATTCTGGAGGAACTGGAACTTCGTGTTCTTCAGAATTTGGCACTCCAAATATATTGGAATGGTCGATTTCATTTGCTTTGTCTTCCGGACTTGTAATAGAAACTGGAAATGATGTTTCAACTGTCGAACTTTCATCGTCCACTGTAGGAAGAGATATTTCTTTTTGTTCTATCGATTTGAAAGCTGCGTCAACGCTTTTGCCATGAACGGCTTTTTCGTTTATAACAGAATTTTCGGCAAATTCTTCCAGAACTAATTCAGGATCAACTGCTGTTGAATCTCTCCTAATGTCGGAATCTACGTCCGTAGTCGTTTCGATGACTGTTGGCTCACTGTCAGTCTTTTCACTAACCTGTTCGGGTGAACCAATGGAACTCCCTTTTGCTACAAGTTCATTGGAGTTCTCCTCATTCTGAATCACACTATCGTGTGCTGGGATAGAGTTCTCAGCGTCAAACAATGATGCGGCTCCTTTTGGTTCCTCTTTCGCTTCTGTTGCGTCGGAAATTGCATCATCCGATAGCAAATCGAAGCCACCTGATTTTTCAGATTCCGATTTATTAAATAAATTCATAATATCTTGTGTTGACTTGGGTTTATTCTGAGGAATTTGCTCTCCAAAAAGATCGATTTCATCTGAAAGACAGGGTTCTATTGCTTCGGAATGACTGGGTTCTACTTTTTCGTTTTTATTGTCATTGTCTTCAAAAAACTCATCAGATTCATCGTCATGTTCGATAGTTTGACCGAAAATAGCACTGAATGAGTCAGACTCCTTTTCTGGTGCAGTCACATGAATGTCGGGAGTCGGACTCCTAGTATGTTGAGAGTTTCCAAGAGATGGGCATGGCATCATAGTCGTGGAAAAGGTGTCCTGCAATTTATCAGTAGTATCTTCCATGGCTCCAATGACGGTTTGGAGCAGATCTTTCGTTTCCTTGGATGGAGGGGGAGGTCTTCTGGGTGGAAGAGGCCGGTCATTTGTTCCATCATTCAGAGGTGATCCAGGTCGTGAAGCAGGTCGTGAAGGCGGTCTAGATGGTGGTCGTGAAGGAGGTCTTGGAGGAACTGCCGGCGATGATGGCCGACGGGGAGGTAAAGGTCTTGCAGGTGATGCCGGGCGAGGTGGATGAACAGATGGAGAAGGTGGTCGAGGAGGAAGTGATGGCGAAGGAGGTCTGGCTGGTTTTGACTCGTCTTTGAATAAATCAACGGCAAAGTCATTATGACTGGTAATTGCTGAACTGAACAAATCAATATTTGCTGTTGGAATTGAGTCGTTATTAGGCACATTGTTGGACGATGACTGGACATCAACTTCACCAAACGGATTAATGTCGATCGGGTACGAGCTCGCATCACCAAATAAACCAGCACCAATTCCAGAAGATTCCCCAATTTGGTCAGAGAATGGGTTTATACCTTCATAATTAACGGATGAAAAATCCAAACCTCCGCCATCAAAGAATGGATTTACCATTGGGTCATTTTCTGCTGTAACAGCAGGGTCATCGAAGAGGAAGGGGTTATTTGAAAAATCCATTTCGTCCGAATTAACAACTTTCTCAATCCTTAATTCAAGAGTTCCGATTCGAGGATCTTCAATTCTGCCTTGCCCGGAAGGATGCAGGCGGCAATAGTTGTGTCAAAGGGATCGATGTCTTCGTTGTCTTCTATCTCATCAGCTCTCAATTCAAGAGGTTGAAGGACTTGAAGAGACTCGTCTGATAAGCCCGTGTCCTCAACGGAATCGAGTAAACTCAACGTGTGTTTGGGAGCTGTTCGGTTTTCTCCACTCCTTGGATCGAAGTCGTCGAAATTTTCAGTATCGTCCGTATCAGCCAAAGAAGTATTATTCTCACCAAAACCGTGAGATCGGTTGAGAGTCTTCAATACGACTGAATTGTATACAGGAGCACTTGGTTCGTTTTTCTCTGCAAGCAAAGTCGTTTCTAGTTCTTTTATTTCGGTTTTTCCAAATTGGTTTGCAATGGAAGTATCAAAAGGGTCAAAATCTTCTTGCTCAGCGTCTGCGCTAAGGTTGAGGTTGCTCGTCTGGGGTTGAAGAGATTGACTGCAATCTGTCGGTGTTGTTGCCAGCAGACACTGTTGCGGAGGCTGAAGAGGGCGCTCTGGCTTACTCTTCAGATTCAAATCTTGTGGAATATTTTGAATAGTTCCTGAGCTGCTATCAAATTCGTCTGCTTGAGATTGACTTAGTAGTTCGTTTTCTAAATGCTTCAGCTCTGTTGTTCCTAATTTGTCTGCAATTGAGGTATCAAAGGGATCAAATTCCTTCTCTTCACTAGTCGTTTTTGGCAGTGATGGTGCGATAGGTAAATCTACTGGATTATCATTATCAGTGTCCGATGACAACAGACATGTTTGTAAATGAGAAGTCGGTTGATCAGATCGATCGAGTGTATGATGTTCGGGAGTAACCGCTCGAGGATCAAAGTCGTCAGCGTCGGTCAGAGGAACAGCTGGTGACGATAAAAGTTGCGATTCTAGTGCATGCAATTCAGTTTTTCCGAACTGTTGAGCTATGGAAGTATCAAATGGATCAAAATCGTCCTCCGCTTCAATTTGAGATGGTTGATATTGAGGAACTAATGTCGGATTCTCGTCGATAGGAGTTGCAGCTAGCAAACACTCGGGGGTTTGAGGACGAGCTGGTTTCACATCCAAAGAGAGAGAATTGTTTTCAAGTGCTGAAGTTAAAATATCATTTTCTGATGCTGTGGAAATTGGAACTGGCGTAGTGTCCTCTGTTTCGGCCAATAATTCCGACTCTAATACTTTAAGTTCGGTTATACCATAAGAATCTGCTATGGATGTATCAAAAGGATCAATATCGTTCTCCAAGTCTCCTACCAAATTATTTTTTGAGTCATTGCGAGCTAAAGGTTGAAGTGCAGGGGCTATATCTTCGTCGACTGGAGATGTCACTAGTAGGCAAGCGGGGCTTGGTGGTCGTGGGGGAGGTTGAGCCTTTACTTGTAATGTATCCTGATAAATTTCTTCATTGATTTCTCGCTTTTCTAAAAGTTCTTCTTCTAATGATTTTATTTGTATTTTATCTGCAAAAGACGTGTCAAAGGGATCTAACTCCTCGATTTCTAGGGATTTGGCTTGAGGTTCTAAGACAGCTGAATCGTTGGTGTCGACTTCAGAAGTGAAAAAGTCTTTCGGAGAATCCGGTTTGGTTGATTCTTCACCTTCTCGTGGATTAAAGTCAAAATCGTCTGATTCTCCTCTAGTCAATGGAATAGGATTATTTGGACCCGATAGAAGTTCACTTTCAAGGACTTTAAGTTCTGTTACTCCGAACGCATCAGCTGCGGATGTGTCAAAGGGATCAAAACTTTCCGATTTGGTAATGGTACCGCCAGAATGTGGCTGTAAAGTAGATGCGAGGTCTGCGTCGTTTTCAGTGGTCTCCAAATGATCAATAGGTAAAACTTTATGCACGATAGACGTGTCAAAAGGGTCTACTTCATCGTTCGTCAGAGGGTCCTCATCACTGAAGAGGTCAGGATTCTGGGATCCCTGAGAAGGTGGTGCAGGTCGAGCAGGTTTCTCACTCTGAGAAGATTTGAGTATGTTATTATCTAATTTAACATCAAATGGATCATCATCTGCTTGAAACTCATTGACTTCCTTTTTGTCTAATACTTCGTGAGAAACGTACGAAGTATCAAAAGGATCTTCGTCGTCGTCCAATCCAAGCTCATCAATTTCCTTTTCTTTAGCTTTAGCAATTGATTCGTGTGCTAGTGAAACAAATTCAGCATCAAATTCATCTAAAATTTCACTTTCGCTGCATTTAGGGATCAGTGATTCATCGGTTACGTCAACATTATCAATCACATCAAATTCTGAAATTATGTCATTAACCGCAAGAGCCTTGGTCGAAATTTGTTCTTCTGAAGAATCAGCGTTTTCACATAAATCGGGAGATGAAGCTGTAGCTTGATTTTTTATCGCATCAGCTTCAGATTTCTTCCTGCATTGATCAATGAGAAACAAATCGGGCACTCCTACTTCGGGCAATTCTTCACTGAGATCATCACTTCCGAATAAGATATCATTTATAACGTTTGATTCTACTGTGTCAGCCTCTTCTTCTTGCTTTCCTTCTTCACTTTTAGATTCCTCTTCAGCGTTCACTTTCTTATCCTTTTCAACCTTTGATTCAGATTTAACGTCTACTTCGTCAAAGTCTCCAAGTAGACTTATTTCATTAGCATCGTCTGTCTTGGTTTTTATTGGAGTTTTTCCAGTTAGAACTTCAACGGCATTGCCCAAACTGACTAACTGTATTTTTCGTTTCTTCTGAGGCTCTCCTTTTTTGGTTCCTGCAATCACCTGAGGCTCTGGTTCAGGTTCAGGCTCATTGATGTGAAGAACTTTATCGACAGCAGATGTATCGAAAGGGTCTGGCTCGTTGCTATATTCATCCGAAGGACTGTCGGGGATTATTAATTTCAGTTCCCCACTCTCTACCTGGTCCACATAAGTTGTGTCGAAAACGTCGGCGTAATCTTCAGCACTAACTTCAGGTAAATCTTCGATTGGCTTAAGTTCAAGAAGCTTCTTCTTGGGAGGAGAAGGCGGCCTATCATTGACGACTGTTGCCTGTGTTTGGCCTTCGTCAGATTCGTCGTCGATTCCTTCCTTTTCTAAATCTACCCAGTTCTTAGACGCGGTTGCTGGAACTGGAGAGGTACACGCGGACGCCTTTTGAGAATATGATTCGACGAAATCTGGGACCGGCCGTCCACCGTCACTTTCTAGACCCTTTTTTGTTTGGAAGTAACTCGACTCTTTGATGTGCTCAAGATTATCAGAAGTTTGTTTGAGAACAGTATCAGTGGTAGCAAGAAAACTTTTCCAGTCTTTTTCTTCTCCCTCTTTTGGTGAGGTCCGGGATTCAAGGTTAGATCTAGGATAGTGATCGGTCTCGTAGACGTCGTCTTCCTCGAGGACTTCAGTGTCGTGATGTTGCTGCTCCTCCTCGGCGAGTCTGCGCGCTTCTTCTGCTTTCTCTCTCTTGTATTGCGCTAGTTCCTCTTCAGTGAATATTTCATCATCGTCGTGTTTGCCCTTCTTCCCTTTTATCTTCTTCTTGATACCCTTTTTTATTTTGTGCATCGTCTACTGTCTAAGGATTGACCCTGAAAAATAGCAAGAAAATTTGAATTAGAACTCTACTTAGTTAGAAATGAAACGAATTGTCGCGAACTGAATAAATTCTTTGGAAATAGTAAGATATTATGTGCTATGAATTCTTGTATTTCGAAAAATGTCACAATGATTGGCTGGATAATTTGAATATGATGCGAAGTTTGGGCGAAGAGAAGATAGAGATTGAGGTGTACATTAGATTAAAAAACTCGTGTATATAAATCGATACAGTAATAATTATTTCTAACGGAATCTACATGCAGCAAGGATTTGGATTTGCATCTGGCGTGCACCTAAGGTAAAGAATCAATCAAATTATTCGCCTGTTGTCTTGAATAATGATTCATTTTGATCGAGGCGTGGCTATGTCAGAAATAATCGATGTAATTCTGATGCTAAAAAATCGCGCACATATTGGCCATGACAACGCAGAGGGACGTTATGCGGTAACTTTATTTACACACATTATACTCGAGTGAACTTTTAACCTCCGTTAACGTAAAATAGGAAACCCGTCAATTCCTATGAACGCAGTATTCTAGTCACAGACTCGCAGAATTTTTTGTTTGCAATTATTCCCTAAAACACCATTTTCGTTAATTTCTTTCCTCAAAACGTCGAATGAATTGACATTCAATTTTGAACAATTCTTCACTCTGACATCTCGTTCATTTCAGATCTATTAATTGTAGATTACTTAATTGGCACACCATAAAATGATGCGTCTGGTAAACTCTTCAACTTTAGTCAGAAGTTAACGATCTATTTGCCTCTCCTCATTCTGCCTCAGGCATTTAGTGCGACGTCGCCGTGGTCGATACAAGCAGCAAGGTTGTAGAGTTCTCTTCCGGAGCTTGAGATCCACGCGGTATTTTGGGGCAGAACGAGACTCAGACTAACACATGTCGGGCCATTTCACACGTGTCGGGTGTTTCACACGTGTAGGATGTTTCACACGTGTCGGGTGTTTCACACGTGTGGGGTATTTCATACGTGTGGGGTGTTTCACACGTGTCGGGTGTTTCACACGTGTCGGGTGTTTTACACGTGTCGGGTGTTTCACACGTGTCGGGTGTTTCACACGTGTCGGGTGTTTTACACGTGTCGGGTGTTTCACACGTGTCGGGTGTTTCACACGTGCAGGTGTTTCACACGTGCAGGTGTTCCACACGTGTCGGGTGTTATACACGTGTCGGGTGTTCTATACATGTGTGATGATTCGTACGGGTCATATGTTTAACACGTACGTTTCAGGTATTTCATAGATTCATTCATTGGAGAATAATTTTCTTAATATAATATACTGTGAAATTATATAAAAAAACTTTCCTCGATTGTGATATAAAATTAAATTTTTGTCTGAGAGGAACTTCTTGACAAGATGGTGGTTAATAGGAGCTATTTTCTCGTCTTGACAGTATAGAGAAAATTGATTGTTCCCGGCAGTTTTCTTCTAGAATTATCCAAATTTGTCCATTTCATATTCAAGATAATTCAATTTCAATACGATTCAGGAATATTCTAAAAAAGTTCAAGTGGAAATAAAAAGTCTTTGATGCCTTCCAAGACCAAGTGAATGTTTTATTTGATGCGGGGATTAACTTCTAAGCGCCTGCTATGGCTTCACGCTTGTGGTGGCATGAATGGCATCGCTTCCAGCTCAGGCCGAGAGCAGAAGTGCAGCTTTAGGCCACGACGGTCACGTTGATAGAGCAGCATCTCGACCAGCGCATACGCTGCGTACGCCACAAGAACAGACAGTAACCGAGACAGAGACGCGGTGAGCGCATACGCTGCGTATGCCACAAGAACAGACGGTAACAGAGACAGGGACGCGGTGAGCGCATACGCTGCGTACGCCACAAGAACAGACACCACAAGAACAGACAGTAACCGAGACAGGGACGCGGTGAGCGCATACGCTGCGTACGCCACAAGAACAGTGCGCATTTGATGCTGGGATATTCAGCCTACTTGTATTAGCAAATATCACAGTTTTTGCTTCAAATATCACAGCAAGTAAGCGTGAGTACACAGGCCTGCGACTAAATAAGCGTACGGACTTTTTACTTCTTAGGTCTACAACTACTGAAGTAATTATACTTAAATTAGGCTTCTGTCCTCAAGTTTCTATTATAGGTGCTTCGTACGCGCAGGCTTTAGTTCTGATCCGTAGTGTACAACTTTATTTTTTTATTAATAAACTATTTTGTAGTGGAAGTCCGAACAGAAAATACAGATGTTAAGCTAAATTATTGCTACGCTTATCACATTTTAAGGTTGAATTTTAGTTTTAGGTTATCGAAGGAATATTTTTCCGATATTGTGTGATATTGAAATTTTCGAAATCGTGTAAGAAACTCGAAACAATCAAACGCGAGCGAACTCAATATTTAGTTCTACCACATTAACAGTAAACGAGTAACTTCTTGAAACCTGATAACGTAATTCTATGCGTAAGAAAATTGATATCACGGCTTTTATTACATGAAGTTAACGAAATTACGCTGAATATGAATAAAGCTATGTCGTTGAGGTACGTACCATATTTAAATTACTTTGGTTTACAACGACAATTAATTAACAATTACAACGACAATTAATTAAATTCAAAAGCTGACTTATACGTCAGTATCATAATACATAGGAATGCTTGGTCTTCGTAAAGATTAGTTCGGTTAAAAGAATTTATTTATGAGCGTATAGTTCATGTTACATTTCATTCTTGCAGCGCAATATGGCATACAAATCTTTGATTACGTTCGAGAATTGATGATTTTCTCAAATTTCGAAACAAATTCATTCTGATCGCGAAATACCAAACAAAAATACTCATATTAGGAATATTTGGGCTTAATTATATTATGTTTAATATCTTTTTGAAGTTTTATAGAAAGGAAATCATCAGATGAACTCGATACGCTATAGTCAAGTCATGACTTGTTTGGGTAGGTTTTAATAATACGTAATTATGTCAAACATTATAGCGCGTGCAAATATTTATTACATCATTAAGGTAGTTGAAAAGTTACAACAATAAACTATCATAATTGAGTACGGTACCTTCGCATGAAACGAATCGGCACAAAGATTTTTGAATAAGAAATGGGACCTATGAATAAGAAAGTATAAGAAGAAATAGGACCTGTGAACACAAAGCTTTTTGAATCTTTTCGAAACAAGCATGAGAAGAAATAGGACCTATGAATGAAATAGAACTCGGTAGCTGCCGTCACATCGCACAGCAAACAAATCTATTGACTGCAGACTTTTAAAAAGCTCATTTATGACGAAAATGCATGCATTCAAAACTGGCAGTCTCTCTTAAATGATCTAGTTATTGTTAAAAAAATGAAAAAACGAAGAAGTTGGTTGATATGAAACGCAAAAAAAAAAACATTATAGAAGGTTTTCTTTTGCCAGGCTTTAAGAATATTTGAAAATGTCTAATTTACAATGAAATACTAAACTCTAATAAATAGCGGCGTCATGCGAGGATTAGAGAAATGCATGATTATTGACTCTAGGATATTTGGGTAATGGACTTGATCACGATTATCTGCAACACGATTATCTACATCGCGATTATCTGCATCACGATTATCTGCATCACGATTATCTACATCACGATTATCTGCATCACGATTATCTGCATCACGATTATCTACATCACGATTATCTGCATCACGATTATCTGCATCACGATTATCTGCATCACGATTATCTACATCACGATTATCTACATCACGATTATCTACATCACGATTATCTGTTTCTTATCAGAAGGAAACAACCGGGCAGTCGGGATAGGCTTGCTGTATCGTGATCGACCTCGCGCATCTGAGGCCATCTTTGACACATGGTCAAATCACACATCAAATTAGGTGAGAAAGAAACAGTGCAACTCAATATGAGGTAGACAAATATTCTATTCATGCTAAAAAATTTTTATTCCGTAGAAACACGTCAATATTGCTTCCGTGGCAAATTTATGGATTTAAAATTTTTCGTTCTGACTTATTCATACATAGGAGAAGTCAGCGTCTGCTCGGAGCTTCAATAAAAAGTCATGATCACAATCATTCTCAGGAGTATGAGCCATGCGCGATGCTGAAACTGAATAGATGTCGTTTATAGTATATTTATTTTTTATTATTTAAACTACATTTCGTGAAACGAGGCTTTTCGATGCCAAAGATTTGAAAATGTAATGAAAAACGCAGACCTGAACTCTCACAGTATTTCCTGGAAGCTTACACCACGGATGCTCTTCATGAAATTATTATGAAATCGGAAGACTTCTCACTTTTCATGAAGTAATGAATCTTATATACGGCCACGGGAAACTAAAAATTTTATTTATTGTTCTTCTATAAACTACCTAGTAGTGGCCTTTTCAATCGATTAGGCATAATTAACGCACTAAAACCACAGATCAATAACGTGTCTCATTGAAGACAAAAAACGACAAGACAGAGCACATGGGAATTTCAAAGCCAGTTAGATTCCTCTGCATTAACGGCAGAAATATAACAGACATAAGCCGAAGTTCGACAACAGATTTCGTGCATAGGAGAATAAGAAAAAATGAATCCTCGTGGAAAGCTTGACACCGGATAGGCCCACCTCGTCGACTGCCACGAAGTTGAGACGTCAATCATTCTTCGCCAGCGGCCTTAATTTGCCATCAAGTAACGAGTAGCACCGATATAAAGAAGAACCTGAACGAGAACTACGCTTACCATCAATCCATCGTATACGAGATGGAGATGAGCAGCGGTGTTGAAGGAATCACAAGACAAGAAGCGCACCATGGCAAGGGTCAGAGGCAAGATGGCGAGCACTGAGGGCTCTGCTGGAAGTCCCGGAGTGCCGAGAGCAGGCGCTGCGCATGCGTCTTGCCTGCGGCCTCAGCGGCGCTGGTGCGCAGGTCTCTTCACTTCGACCGATGGTGGCGACACGCGCAAGTACACGATGCACAGCCATGGCGGGGCGTACATGAATCACTCACCTACATCCTGTGCAGCCATGGCGGGGCGCACATGAATCACTCACCTACATCCTGTACATCCGTGGCTGTGTGCATACAAATCACTCACCTACACAGTGCACACTGCACAGCCAAGGCTCCACCTACAACCTGTACAGCCATGCATGGCTGAGCGCAAGTATATCTCACCTCCATGGCACAGCAATGGATGTGTTCAGAATAACCAGCACACAATAGTCCGCTGTTCCGCATCCGCCTCTCGGTTTCATGTATTGCGGGATAAATCCCAAATAATTGACGGGAAACCATAAAGGTGCGCGGCTGGACAGCGGGCATAGCTGCTGTTGGTGAAGCAAGAGGCAAACCATAACAGTGACGCTCACTGACATAGCATGACGCTGAGTGACGCTGAGCTGTTATACATAGAGTGTTGCACTGCAAACACACATGATTTGTTTTGAACATGACAGGGCGGTCCACTCAAAGTATTTAAATTGCCGCGTAGATGACGTGAACAAGCATGTTTGTGGTTGACATGTGATGCCGTTCAAGCCGCTCGAGTCCACACATATACATTTGCGTGGCAGCTAATTGGAAAACGTTTTCATTGTGTACGTTACTGGAGCGTGCGTGCTCAAAACAAGGAGTATAAATTTAGAAACACCAGTTCACTCTGATGTTTTTTGAAGCGTGCACAATACAATGGACCTAAACTGCGCGATGCTGATAGTATTAAATATTGTACATCCTCACCCACGCAATGGAGTAGAGCAAAAATATTTAACGGTCTCAGCTTGATACAAGTTTCCGGATGACATTGTTGGGAAGAAGATTTTCATGAAATTCTCTTTTAGGAATTGGTTTTAGGTACTATATTTCTTTACTTCTCGTGTAAGTTCTGTGACAAGTTCATGTAGACATCATGTGTACGTCATCTTTTTGCATTCATTTCGCATCACATCTCCAGACACGCATGCAAAACTCATGTGTACAACTTTTTTAAAAATTGCGCGCTTTTCTTTACTGAAACTTAACACAGATCAAATGAGATCAGAAAATTCCGTACTTGCTAATTATATTCGATCATAACCGCGAAAAATTCGTCCTGCGTGCATTCATTACAAGTTGAATGTAGTTAGCAGAATGACAGATTCTCAACACTGCTAGGAAAAACGCCATAAGAAGGTCTGACCGGCATTTTAATGGCCAACTCCCCGTGAAATTAAATTACGTCGCTGTTCTTATATCCTGAAAACAACCTCGACACGGCGCAATTTTACGGAGTGGCTGGCCACCAGAGTACCAGTCACATCGTTTTTTCACCGCTATTTCGAACAGTGTGCATTCAAAATACAACTCCGTTGTTTTTTAATGATAAATCCCGTCTTATTGTCAATCGCTTCAGCTTGAAGAGTGAGCAGTTGAAGCTCTGGACGAGCAGGGCGTTACTCAGTGTATGAAGCAAAAGTACCAGAGGACCTCACAGTGCTGTCTATTCAGCTCATGAAAAATATTCGTGAAAAGGCGGTCTGTACAACAATGACTTCATCAAACACGCATTACTGCATGTAACCTGTAAGCCATCTAAAATGAATCGGAAACGCAGCAACGCGCATGATCTGAAAAAATGTTATGCCATTTGAGTGAGATGAACGAAGAACTTACTCTTCGATAGACCATTTAGCACCCATTGCCATGCGAGGATAGCGAACATATAGTACTAAAGTTAATGATTTTTTGTACCATCATGCGGTGTCGCCAAACTTGATAAAACTACGCGTTGATATATATTTCAAGCGAAATGAAATTATTGCAAGTTACCTCTCCTAATTCATCACATCATGAACATCACTTAGATAACTCGCGACTTTTCTGATTTGAATAAATCATGCAAGAATGTCGCGGGCTAGGACTTAATATTCAACCTCGGCATTAATTTTCATAGAAATAAATAAACATCTGTTAATTCACTCTAGAAATTAAACTAAAAATTATTAGGAAAGTTTACCAATGACATTCAAAGCCTACTCAGAAGCATATCTGTACACTGTACGTACAGCATTCACATGCCACCGAGCAAAGGCACTGATGTACACTCAGTGTAAAATAAGCAGTGTTCAGTGTTTACGTCCTTCAGGTTCTTCATCATCGAGAAATTAAACGCTCGCGCGCCGCAAAATGCCTGCAGACGCGAGCTAAACGGTCAAACCCTGACGTTCAAATGAGCTGTTCCATAGCGCTCCATCAGTTGGAATGCGTCATTATTTACTAGATCATACGAAAAATTCATTTTTATACAATGATATCCACATTCAATTAGCGTCTATCAATAGACTCTGAAGAACAAGTCTCGTTCGTAAAGCTTATATGACGCTCTAATACTGGTCGCTTTTGATTTTGAATGCTCGAGATTCTCTAGGATACCCTGCATTGAGCTCGGATGCACTCTAACGTTTCTTCATTTCAGCACAGAATTTAAGCTAATTATGGAGAGCCATCAGATGGTTAATGGCCTTGATGACACGGGAGCGCCAACCCTGCGTTGAGCTTATGAGGTTATGATGGCTTCAGCAGCAGTTCAGTTCGGATTACTATAGAGTCATTTCGGTTCATGTGTATTTCGCACAGTGTAAACACGTAACTAAACAAGATATAATCTTGTTTAGTATAATAAGATATAATCTTGTCTAGGACTGCCAATATTACGGCGCACTTGGTAAATGTTAAACTCAGATTTTCTCAAAATACTTTTGCCGAGCGATGGACCTGACAGGTCATCACTACACGCCATGTCGGCCATCGTGAAAACAAAAATTTGAGCCGTACTGTTTTGTGCCGCCTTATGTTGGATTGAGGGGAAATAATGGTTTACTTCGAACTTATCCGATTGTGAAGCTAATAGCCAATTAATGATCACTAAGGTAATGTGAATATGGCTTACAAATGAGTTGTTTGGCAATAAATATTGCCTCGTGACTGAAGGAAATGATGACCAAAATTTTTGATGCAAGAGACGAATGCTCTATTTTAATGACCGCAATGTTCATGACTTGAAAAAAGTGACGTAGGAAGAAATCTACTTAAACATTACCAGATTAATAATTTTGTTGCATATTTTTTATTAATGACTACTGATATTTTTGCTTAATGACTAATAATAATAATTATGAACTATTTTATATAATTTAGCAGTAATATTTTCAAAGTTTTGATAGTTGTGTGTCTCATATTATACAAGCATGACGTGAGATATAATGTAGAAAAAATTCCACAGAAATAGCAGTGTACATAAAGCAAGAAATCTGATCAATCCTTTTTTATAATTTTAATGTAAGAACTAATTATTCATAATTAAATAAAATAGGATTGAAGCCCTGTAATAATTTGGGATCGAAGTTTATTTAAACTGCTGAAACGCAGGATAAAATGCAGCACCATTCGCTGATGAGCGACTAACATAATCATTAAGTATGTTCCCTCAGAGGAATGAGTGAGACGTTGTCCAAATTGCATAAAGACGCACTTCTTGCCTTTGTGTGTGTTATCCATCCCGGGGCCATGCTTTCAAAAAAAGTTAAGAGATCGTAAGTTCATCAGCCAATCATTGTCGGCCTTTCAAGCAAAATCCACCAATCATAGACAAGAAAATAGAGCGTATAAGTACTTACGTTCATGTATCAAATTTTGAAAGTATGGCCCCCGGTTTGGCCTGACAAAATTGGCGTATCAGTGCTACGCCCGTTTTCGGCTCGTGCTGTAGTAAAGAAATTGTAGAGCTATATTTGGACAATGTGACCCTTTCATTTTATTGTGTTAATACGCCGGAGAAAAATGAGCGCTGACAACTGAGCGCTTCATTTTTTTTTTATTGAGCGATTCATTCATTTCTTTATTTGCGGAGAAACTGCATCGCGCACGCAAAATTTCTGGAAATATAATACGGTTTAACCTGCTAGCAAAAATTCAAAAATATAATTAAATGTTAAAGCTCAATTTATGGTGACATTAACAATTAACTCCATCAAAATTTACAATTAATTCTCGATTTAATGGTGAAAATCCGCTGATACAATATGATCACCAAGCGTGGCAACGAGATGCTTGCGTTTCGTCATTTTAATAGAATGTATTGAATCTAAAATTTTACCCTTTTATTTTTTATAATAGATCGGCAATGAATAAATTTCTGTTCAAACTTCCATGCTAAAATTTCTTCTTTGATGAATTAGATTTCTGCCTCACAAGTTCTGTAATGAAACCGCGAACTTGAACGCGCTTATACTTGATAAACTCGAAACTTGTGCAATAAAAAGTTATCAATACAAAACTTGAACAAGATTGAAAAAACTTTGTGAAAATTTACAACAAGCTTCCACATTTGAATTCTAGGTATTCAAATTACACTCATTTTGAAACTTTGAAGGTAATCTAGAGACACGCAAACGCAAGGTAAAAACGTTCGCAAGTCGTTCTCAAGATGCGTGTAAAGGAAATGCAGACGACGACAAACCACCTATCGTCAATGCCACTAACTTCGCCACAGCACTTATGTCGCCACCCTTCAAAAGAGACTATATATTTTGTTAACAAAACTGACCTTCAACTTACCAGCGCAATCGAAAAAGCTTCTTAGTTATTATGGGGCAATCGAACCCATCAAATAGAAATTCTGACCAGTATTATACGGCTTTTACTGACGAACGGCACGTTAAGTGCAGTAACTGCTGAGTGGCGACTTATAGTGTCATTGACGGTACACGTGTCTAGAAAAGTGAACATATACGACGACAAACAACGGGCACGTGCCGGCAGGCAGTAAAGGCGATCGATCTGCCATGGAGCAGCGCAGGTAAGCGTGCCACGAGGTGTACGACAGAGGAACATGGCAAGGCGAAAGTTATTGCTCAGTCATCCTGGTGTCAGCTTCCAGCTACCAGGCTTTCAGATGCAAATTTCTTTAATGACGGTTGAGTTATTCCTAGAAAAAGGTTTTCACTCTGCCTGCTCTGACCCAGCTAGCTCTGGGCCGAGCATTATCCAATTAGCAGCGGAAACTGCTTATACTCGTACGTTGATTTTCGCAAGCCTCCTTGATATGATCTGTACTATATATAATTTCATGGTAAAGAGAATTGTCGGTAAAAGGAAGAGTTGAACGCGGAACACAGCATTAAAATAAAATAAACCCTAGTAATGATAAATCTGGAAATTATTGCACCAGCTTCTAATGTCAGGAAAATTTAAGGGTGTATTATGCTATGAATTACTGAAGAACATTTTTTTATCACTACAACATTTTCTTGCTATTTAGGCCTATTTTCTTGCTTAGCTTGCAACGTTACGTGACTGGAGTGCTGGAAGGCGCAGAGTGACGCACTCAAAAGAAAAAATAAGCTTATCGACCGCACTAGACCTCGTAACTCAACTCAGGTATTCACTCTAATTTGCTGTGAATTAGGAACGAATAAATACTTAAATGCAAGGGAATAAGATTAAAATAAAAATGTAAGTGTACTAATCCAAGGGTTCAATTCTGCAACCAAAATTCATGACTATGGAGGACGATAACAGACATATGAATATCAATACATTTTTATTTACACGCTGTTGAAAGTAGGAACGAAGTTTCTCAGATTCAATACTAGTTGATAAATTGGTGATCTAACTTCTAATTAAAATTTTTTATTCAAATATTGACTTTCCAATCGAACAAAGGATTTCTAAAACTTACCTCTCTCCATGGCTTGTTGTCATTCAGATGAGAGGAAAGAAGTTTTGCTGGAAGGCATTCAGGTCGAAGTGATGTCAAAGTTTCCATGAATTCTTCATGTGATGTCTTCTTAAATGTTTCAAAGTTTTTTCTTCATTCAAAATTTATTGGAGAACAGCTTCGTGGGTGCAGTTGAATGACGTATTTTGTTGTCTTGAACTGAAGAGTGACCCGTGACTATGAGAGACGGCTTCCACTATCTCATTATTTGTTCAACGCAGTAATGAAGTTTATTGAATTCTTGGTACTTGTGCTAGTGTTCCGGTCCAGTAGATGCAGTAGCAGCAACAAGCCACTGAGTTTAAGCAACTTCAGCAACTGGATTTCCGATATATTTAGTACAGTTGAGGAACACAGATTTGCCTTAATACGACTGTATAGAATTGAACGTCATATGCCTTTTGGAAAAGTAACCTTATGAATTACTCGGGATATACTCACAGTCTTTCGAACAATATTACTTATTGATCGACATTAATAAGTAGCAAGTGACACAAAAATTACACTTGAGACAAACATTAGTGAAATTAATACAGCAAACTCATGATCTATACGCTTAACTTATGATGCAAACATAATTCAAGAAAACAGTTCCACCGTCCAATATGCAAATCCCTACACAATTGTTAAACTTTTTTTGAAAATTTGGCTGTGGTGTGGCGACGAAAATTGAAGACGTTTGAAAATTATGATTTGGAATTTACTGTGTTGTAATATTCATGATCACAAACCTTCAATCGTATAGGTTATTTTAGTCTTTATTAATTTACAGACAAAGAGTTCCTTCGACAGAATTTTGCAAAGTAGCATCGAGTATCGTATTTCAATGCTGCAGATCATCACGTGAATGAAGATCGCGTACGTGGGACTTTGGCACTAATATTATACTAAAATTATTTTTCAATGACCAGCTATGAATCCATATACAATCGTACGCTCTCATGGCTTAAAGGATCACCCCAGATGAATAACTGTAACAATTCGACTTTCATTTGATTTTTAATCCTTTCGAACTTGTGTAATAGGAAGTCATTGTTAGAGATGCAGCATAGAAAGGAAGTCATTGCTATAGAGACGCATCATAAATTTGAGTTCTTCAAAGCTTTCGCGTGTATAAACCTAAATCATTTAGATGCGATGAAGGCATTTGGCGTCATTGCACTCATTAATACTCGAAAAATCAAGGTTACCATGGAAACATAAACTGGCACAAGAAATAATTTTCAGCTGGATATTAAAGGTTTCATTTAATACTTTGGCCTTTCATAGCATGATGCAAAACGCAGCATGCCTTTCATATGAGATAGGATATCATCACAACGCACGAATGTCATTACACTTATGATAGAATAAAACGTAGCGTCTAAATTCATCAACAAGGTAATAGGTAAATCTATATACAGACATCCATCATGAGCATGCGTTAAGGAGACATTCATATTAATCTTGGATAACAATGCATAATAAAGATTCTAGTCAAGGTAGTCATGGGTTGATATACAAATTTGTTAAAGACGTAGTCAAAACAGTGTGTTAATATAAAGCTTATATATACTTACATAAATCTTTAGCTTATATCTTATTTAGGAGATCAAGCATAGATATCGAGCGGCCTTCTGAAGGCCTGATGTGTTTGCAACATGAGCGCGTGAAGATAATACATTTAATTAAGAAGCTTGTAATAAACAGCGAGCGATTAACCCTTGAATCTTGTCCAATCCCAGGAACAAAGAATTCTTTCCTTTGTTACATAACCTATCCCTGAAAAAATTACAAATTACATAGATTTTATGGGAAAAGGAGGCAAGCTTCCCGACTTCATTGTTCGATTCATAGTCTTCCGGTAAACGGCCATGCCAACAACGAAAACATCATCTAAATTATGACCGCTAGCACTAAATGGTGCAGCGTTGAATAAGTATCTAGATGTTATATTGTTTTGGGCTGCCTTCAACGGCCTTGCATTCATCTTTTGTTTAAATATGTCAGTTTTATATAGACTTCATCGAAAATTCTTCTCTTAGTTTCTGATTCATCACACTCATTATAAGTTTAGATGTAACACTCATGCTGAAAATAAGAATTTAAGAGCAACGTTCGTCTCTTGAATTCGGATTAGTAAGAAGAATTACAAGAAATATTTAAAGCAAATTTAATACAATTGAAGATTTGCTCTGTGTTGTAAATTTTCCAGTAGCTAGAATTATTGGTGCTTATATAATGACTTACGAAACATTTAAAGTGCTATAGTAAATCGTAATTTATATGTTATCGCCGCCTCCTGACACTGTACCGACACATAGCCATGCTAAGCATAAGATTACGACCTCCATTGATATAATAATAGTCCAGGGAATAATAGAATATGAAAGACATTTCAAGGGATAAATTACCCATGCATTTGGGGTTATCAAGAGAATATATTAAGTCTAAATATGGCTTGACCATACGAGGAAAACGAGCGATCAATATTCCTGTTATTGCTTTACCTTGGCATAATAGTTTCATGAGAGCTGTGCACAGAAATACTATTCTTATATGACAACAAAAGCATAAACTACGTTACCTTTTGTGTGTTTTATATACATTTTTTGTTTGCACTCGAAATAAACTAATCAAATAACAATCGATTACATCACTGAAAAACCTGATCAATCCACACTACGTCACCACTATCCTTCCCAAACTGCAAATTAATTATTCTCGAAGTTTTCAAAGCGGCCACCGAAAACAATTTCGACAGAGATTCAATCTAAGTAAATTCATAAAACAAAATTCAGACCTTATGCTATTTATAAGACTGCAGCCTCCTTTGGTGCTACGACAATGTTTATCAGCTCTGCGTAGAATATATCAACAGCGTTTTCCATTCTACCTTACCTTTCGTATCTAATTATAAATAACCTTTGGGCCATCATCATATTTCGTATGGCAGTGATCAACAACTCGACGTCAGCCTAAAGTGTTTCAACATTGCTGCAATGAAATAAATTTGCTCAGCTTAATTAGAATCCACAACAGATCATGGTTCCAGGCTTCATCGTAAACATAGTAATAAAATTGCTTGGTTTCAGGCTTCATTGTAAACATAGTAATAGAATTGCTTGGTTTCAGGCTTCATTGTAAACATAGTAATAGCATTGTTTGATACTTTCACGTGAAACGGCTCTGCCAGAACAGTTCAGTGCACATTCCGTCATCGGCGAACGGTGGAAGCCTCATACGGTAATTCTTGCCTGGATATCGAGCTAAGAAAAACCGAAGTAATTTTCAGTTATACCTGGCCATTTTCACCTTATGAGGCAGTATTTTGAAGACAAATGACACCATGAAGAATCTTATTAAATTTCAACGTTATAATATTTTACTCTGAGCAGTTCAGCTGTCAACAGTGGAGAATTAGCGACATTGCTGCTGCATCACAATCAACGTAGCGGGTTCTTCTTCATCTAGGAGGGACTGTCAGGCGGACTCTGTTCAACAGAAAAGTAAATATAATGAGCATTAAACTCCTGCGTTATAGTAGGATATTAGCTAAAACCCTGTTAAGAACAATTTATTTTCTTTACGAATCAATATTTTAACTAAATCTAAACAATTTATGCGTGAAATTGGATTATTTGTGTGTCTTTAGGAACGCGAAAGTTAATTACGCTTAGTTCCGGGTGCCAATGCAACAAACATTCGCAGATGGCGTGGCATTGCCGGTCAATAAAAGACCTCCCTTCATTGGCGACCAATTGCCCCATCAAATGAAGCGGTCCACGATATGATGAGCGCGAGTCATTCAGTGAAAAGGGGCAAGAGTATTTCTCAGCAAATCTATATAGTTTTTTTTAAACATACGTCTTTGGCATACAAACTTTTGAAATAGTGATTTTCTCCGACAAATAGTTTATGATTTTGTTTGAATTATTCCAAACAAAGCATCAAAAACTCGAAATAATTTTTTTAACGTGCTCGTAAAGCGTCTCTTAATAAATGAAGCCAGTTTTTTTATTCATTTTTCATTTTTTGGTAAACAAATTTGATTGATAAGATCAAGGATGGATTATGAAGACAGCTAATGAATAGAAAACGCAGTTCTTTACAGTTCTCCATGGCAAATGATGTCATTTGTTTCGTTCACATGAACTTGGTAAAATAAAAATAAATAATAGAAGGTTGACAGCACGAAATAAATATAGACTTAAAGAGCCTTCAAACTTTTATCGGAAGGTAAATATGAGAATTTGCACAGTGAAATCACATGAGAACTTGCTTCCTAAGGTTACAATGTAAACAATTCTCATCAATAAAAAATCAAATTCTGCTTCATGCCATCTCTTCCTCTCAGCAGTAACTGAATTTCTATAATCCTATCCTTGAACCACAGCACAACATTGCATTTCCATAAGAATTAAAAAGTAAAGAAATCATCAAGTAATTTCACCACATCTTCAATGAAAACATATGGGAGACCGACTCCATCACCAGCTCAGAAACTTTAGGCAGACTAATGATAGAAGTTCATTTCTCTACTCACACCTGACTATTAAAATTAATACTATCTACTCACACATGACCTCGATTAAAGTCACTACTATCTACTCACACATGACCTCTATTAAAATTACTACTATCTACTCACACATGACCTCTATTAAAGTCACTACTATCTACTCACACATGACCTCTATTAAAATTACTACTATCTACTCACACATGACCTCTATTAAAATTACTACTATCTACTCACTCATGACCTCTATTAAAATTACTCCTATCTACTCACACATGACCTCTATTAAAATTACTACTATCTACTCACACTTGACCTCTATTAAAATAACTACTATCTACTCACTCTTGACTTCTATTAAAATTACCACTATCTACCAGTACCAGTATCTACTCACACATGACTTCTATTAAAATCACTACCATCTACTCACACATGACCTCTATTAAAGTCACTACTATCTACTCACTCTTGACCTCTATTAACATTACTCCTGTCTACTCACGCGCTCCTGAGAGACCAGGGAGCTGCGGTTGCTCTTCATGCCGAGGTCCATGCCGAAGGGGTTGAGGTTGCGTCGAGGAGGTGCAGGAGGTGCGCTGCGTGTCGAGTACTCGGAGGCTGAGCGATGGTGGTGAGGGTTAAACCCGCGGCCTTCCTTGCCAGAGTGCCTACCTTCCACGCCATAGTCACTGCACACGTCATCACAAGTTACATGTGGTGCATGACACTATACCGCCCTGCAGTGGTGCATGACACTATACTCTCAGAATTTGCTGTCAGCAACACCAAAAGAGTCTTATCTATGGTATATCAAGAAATGAGTAAAAAATATTACATTAATGCCCAGAATCAATTTTATATTTTAAATCAGAATTGGCATTGGGAAATGCTGCGAAAATGAAAGTACAGTACGGACAATTACCGACCTACCTGTGTACGGACGCCTGAATTGATGCTCGGAAATGATGCAGAGATGAAGTGGCCCCAAACTCAGAGCGAGGCACAAGAGGGCTTAGGTCGCCAAGGGAAATGCCACTCATCTTTCGCGCAACAGAAATAGGCACATTAGGTTCGGCGAAGCCTGGATCGTCAATAGGTTGGGAACCGCAGAAAGAAGTTTCGAGGAGCATGTGCGATGGAGAAGGCGATCTTCCGCCTCCTATGGACCCAGCCTCTGAACCCAGAGATGACAAACGACTTCGTCGACCAGCCTGTGGAGGAAGTAGAAAATCGGCCCAGTTGTCGGGAATAGGGGATTTGCGTTCGGACAGAGGTACTTTGTTTTGTGTAGATATAGTTGAGAGCTTGGCAATGCAATCGTTCACAGGGGCTAGGAGTCTTTCTAAATCGGAACTCTCATCGTGGTTGGCCTTGTCTTCTCTCTTCTTGATCTCAGCAATCTTTTCTCGTATCGTCGTCAACTCTTCGCTAGAAGATTGGCTACCTAATCTTTCACTATCTGAAGATTTTTCTGAACTATCGTCCCGGTCTGGAGTGGAAGTCAAGGATCGCAAAGATGCAGGCAAAATATCTTCAGATAATTGACTGTCTAATTTTTTCCTCGGAGAACTCAAGTCGTCTGGGTGGTAGGAGTCGTTCATCTTGCTGGCATCAGCACGCATCTGCTGTGTTAACTTTGGCTTTCTGTGTGGCTCTGAAGTTCCGGATGGTTGGGGTAAAGGCTTTTGCTGCTGCAATGTTTTTATTTGTTTGACTGGTTTCATATTTATATCAGGAATTTCTTCAAAATTTATCCAGCTCTTGGGTGCTTCAAGGGGAGTTGTCTCTCTTGAAGAAGGTGACTTTCCTTCTGATCTCGTTCTTTGTTTGGTTACTGCCGCAAAATTGATTTCATTTCCGTGCAAGCTGTTTTCTCTGCGCTCACGTCGCAAAGTACGAGGACTCTTAAGACCTTCTTGACAAAAATCCTCCCAGCTTTTAGATGATTGCCTCACAACATTTTTTGCAGGTATGGTTTTTTTAGGTATTTTTATATTGATCTTCTCAGTTTCTAATTCACTTCCTTGCTGGTCAATTGACTGCTTAAATTGTTCTAAGCGACATGGATGAATAGGAGTGGCACTTCTTGGTCTCTCGATAGACTGGACCATCTTCAAACTACTCGCACGCTCCTTAACTGGTACCATGGGGGTAACCTGAGACCGCTCTAGCGGCAAAGTAGTTGGTACGTACGGCAACTCATCTTCTTCGCCATTATCGTGTCCCACTAACTTCTTTATCTCAACGTCTGAAGAAACAGTGTGATCGTCTTCGATTCCAAGCTGTTGTTTCTTTTTCAAATAATCGATTTCTGATTCTCTCTCGGATTCTGATATGGAATCTTCTTCGGGTGGAATTTTAACTTTAAGTTCTTCTTGCTTTGGTGCCTCTGCGATGACTTCTTCAGTTTTAGGAATAACTTGAGCACTGTTCTCTACTTCTAAAACAGTGTCTTGCTTCTCTTCGGCTTTTGCAGCTGCTTTCTCTGCTATTTCTTTTTGTCTCTGCTCTAAATCTTCAATGACTGATTTATAGGGCGATGCAGCTCTTACATGAGGCTTTGGCTCTGTTTCATGATCTTTCAAAACATCAACATTACTTTTCATTTGTTTATCAGCTTGGGGGGATTTTGGTCCACTACCTCTTGCTGTTTTCGGGGCGAACGGGTCATCGTCAGTAACCTCACTTCGATCAGACCCAGGTGGTGAAAATTCTTTATTTGAATTAAATGTGAATTCAATTTTCATAATTGCTTCGCTTGAAGACTTACTTTTTTCCTCCACTCGTTCTTCGTCCCCTTTGGAGGTAGGATCATCTTTTCTTTTCGATTTCGGCTTGAAAATGGAAAGAACCGTTTTTCTTTCCAGAGATTCGTCGTCAAATTCTCGATCTCTACTTTTGCTTCTACTTCTTGACCTGCTACGTGACCTGTACTCATTTCTTGCGGATTTTATCAATTCGCTAAACGGACTCTTCCTTCCGGTCGCTGAACCTGGCGAATCTGGTGTGACGGGACTGAGGGCGGCATCACCCCTGCGAAACAAACTCGAAAACGAACTTTTACGTGAAGTTGATGGGGTTGAATTGCCACTTCCAGGGCCTGCATTTTCTTTATTTTTCTTTCCAATGTACTTCTTACCAAATTTTGGCGAGGCCGTTGGAGTGGTAGAAATAGATTGTTTTCTTGCTGAGTCGGAAAGTATTGTTGCCGAGGTTTCTCCATATAAGGGTGGAGGTGGAGGAGGCACTGGAGCAACGCCTGTTTTTCTTAAGTCTTTCAAGTCAGGAATGTGTGGAGGTAGCACTTTCTTCCCTAAACGAGGTGATTTTGACGAATTCGGGGACTCAGATGACTCTTTTCTTTTGTGTGTGGCTTCTGAAGAACTCATTTGGTTTTCAATCGCTCGTGGCCTGTTCTCGGAGGTACCGGAACCTCGTTCGGGCGTATTACGTGGCGAAGATTGATGTATTCTCGTAAGCTCCTGATCAATTTTGTCTCGTCTCTCCTGGAATTGTGATTTCTTCGGTGCCCCAGAGTCCGATGTTAAAGACTTGGTGGACGTCGTAACACTTGAAGGTGTTTGCGACGCATCAGAAGAATTAAAAGGAATCAATGTAGGGGATTCAGAGAATTCTCGATCGTCTGTTGGTGATACTATTGATTCTAAATTATCCATTGCATAGTCTAATAATTTGTTTGTTGTCATTGGAGGGTCTTCCAAATCTATGCTGGGTTGTAGTATGGGCTTATTACCACAGAAGGAAGTTTCCAGCAGCATTCGGTGAGGTGATGGTGAACGCCGAACATGGGACCCAGTTGAACCTAAAGATGACAGCCGACTGCTGTGGCTACTAATTACAGGTAATAAATTCTCACTAAGCACAGAAGAAGAAGATTCCTTCCGATCAAACTTTGAAATCCGTAAAGCTTCTTCGTACTTTTCAGTTTCTGCCTTCTTTGCTTTCTCTCTGGCTCTTCTGAGTCTCTCTTCTTCGGCTAACAATTCTTCAGTACTAGTCTTAACATCGGACATTTCTTCACAATAATCTTTCTTTGTGTATCCTATGAAAAGTTCCTTATCGGGAGTGGAGTCTTTCGAATCAGTGTCGTGTGCAGATGAAGTCGAGGCAGCGGACACACGAATCCTAGGTGATGTTGGCACGGTGAGTGCTGCTATCTTGATGCTCGGTGAGAGAGGCGAGATAGGCTCTGACGCTTCTCCTATGCCTACTAACGTGTTTCTTTCGTCGGCACTGCTTGAATCAGACGTAGTCTTATCCATGCTGAGATCCTCGAAGGATGCGAGAGGCGCGGGACCCATTTTCCGCTGCCGGGACGAGAGGCTTGACAGTTTCTTTTGTCTGACTTTAGTGAGCAATCGAGTATCAGAACATTCAGCAGCATCGACATCTTCGTTTGCTCCTGAAGTCAGAAGAGATTCATCATCAGGATTGTTAGTGGTTGGAGAACGGCTTGTACTGGCAAGTGAGGCCATCGCACAGGCTTAAAACCGTGCAGTGGAGTTATTGGAGATTTAGTTAGAGGACGAAACTTAGAGAGAGTGCAGGAGTCAGCAGGACGAAGGAGGGGGAGCGTCGCGTCTAGGCAGCGGGTGGGTCGTCCCGCGCGGCAGCCTTAGGGCGCCACGTCCCTCCCGACCTCGTCGTCACGCAACTGCACGGTAAACAAGGGTTAATTATGAGGCGCTGTCTCACAAAGGTGCCAATTATGAGATGCCATTCATATCAAATAGGATAAAAACCTCATGCAGGCCTCCATGAAAAAACTAACATTGACTGATGAGACTTTGTTCATAATATTTGTAAATCATGATTATAAAATATACTGAAATTTCTCTGGTGTTTCTCACGAAGGCCACTTGATACTTATTAGATAATTCAGAGCTATGACATCAACCGTGAATGATTATTCGTGAATTATAATATGTGTTCCGCTCATGCTGAATCACATCCTACTCACATTAAATTTGATAACTGTATTTACAACAATTCATGAGCCCCACAATTGAACTATACGGCAGAATTTTATTCATTTCTCTGCCTGGTTATATCGATTTCAAACGACAAAAAATAAATATTGCAAGCTAACAAATATTTCAAAATAGTGACTGCCATTTCGCGGATATTTAACTGCAAAAAAGCGAGAACTCAAAATATAAAATTACAAAAATCTTATAACTTGCCAATGGATTAGCCCGCCATGGCTTGGTTTGGATAATTTAATTCTGGAATCCCATTCCCGTAAAGCCTAACATCGTATATGCTACTATAACTTATGTTTTATAATTAAATACAGATCGCTTTAAATCCACTTTTTACACAGTAGATAGGACTTTCATTTTACTTTCGTTTCAAAATATGAATAAACTGTTTTTTTTTTTTGCAAAAAATGTTTAAGTTGCAAGATTAAATTTTAATTTTTGATCCCCCCCTTTCCTACTATTCTTTCCTATGTTTCCTCTAAGAATAAAATTTGGGTCATGCAACATCCTGGACACGCTCCCCAACTAAAGCAACCACATTTGTGGTGCCAGACATAAAAAAAGAAAATCCTCTCACACACACTACACAAAAAAAATCCAAAATAGAGACCGTCATTTTGTGTTTAATCAAGTACATGAATACAAAAATTCAAAATTTGAGATTGAAAAAGATCTTATATTCCGAAGCTGTAATACGACATGCATACGACATATTTAGTGAAGATAATTTTTAGCTGCAAGAAATGGATAATTATTAAATAGAATAAATAATTAATAAAACATATTAAGTGCAGAATATTTCCCAACGTGGTAGTGAGGTTCATCACAACCATTTTCACGGACTATATTGCTTCCATCTGGGTTTAAATGAGCGCATGGCAACCGACAGCTTCATGACCAAAGCTGGAAAATAGATAACTAGCAACTTCTCGGTCTGGTGCTGCGTGAAGCAAGCAGGGTCTGGTGCTGAGCTGAACTATCAGGGTTTGGTGCTGAGCTGAACTATCAGGGTCTGGTGCTGAGCTGAACTAGCAGGGTCTGGTGCTGAGCTGAACTAGCAGGGTCTGGCTCTGAGCTGAACTATCAGGGACTTGTGCTGAGCTGAACTTATTATATTCGAGAGCTTCCACTCGTTCTGAACAACTCCACGCCCTCCTTGGTTACAACTTTGTATCATTGCGGCAAACTTCAATACGAGGTCATTCTGGTGTAATTTTGTAAGAGATAGAACTCTTTGTCTCGCTTTCTAGACAAAGAGTTCGGAACAATAGTGATGCTCAATATGTGATACCAGGAGCCTCGAGCTGCAGGGTGAAAATATCTCCCAATCAAATCTGCATTAATTCTATTTTCCTGCACTTAGCACCAGATCGATCCCTGCACGACCAAAATGCACATAAAGTCAAATCAGAATCTTTAATGTGCCTTGTAGTAATATATTTTTAATAAGTATCACCTTACCATCACCAGTAACTATTCTCGTGGTTGCTGTATTCATCCTCTTTATAGCGCATTTTCTCATTTATGGAAAAAATGCACTATTGTGCTCACCATATCCGTCCGTCCGTCTGTCCGTCTGTCTGTCTGTCCGTCCGTCCGTGACTCCACGTTTTCGTTGACGAGAAAATGCGCTCTCTGTCACTCACTGCAGTGAGTACTGAGTTATATTTTTTTATGTGCTTTAGTCTACCATGTTTGAACTATAAAAACATCGCTGAGCTGTCATAGTAGACAAAACTGCATAGCGCACATTTAAATATGTTTCCCTAATGATATTTTTCCCACCAGTATGTTTTATTCGTGCTAAATACACATCATCTATGAAGCTATAACATCTTACAGCATAACATCTTAGAACGAACCATTCTTCATCTTTCAGTCCACGGTAATTCGTCCCCAAATTTAACTATCTCTCCCCGAAATTTTCGAAACAATTTCATACAACGGCTAAAATATAATAAAAGATCTTCCGTGAATTGAGAGTTCGGACATGACATTGTATGAACAATTGCAAAACATTGCTTACATTTTACGCAGTGAATAACATTACTGTTTGTTTCCATGTAACTGAGCTGCCTTCATTCATGATTAAAGCGGAAAATTCATGCTTCATGAGGTAAATAGTGCGAATTATTATGATAATTTTAAGGGGTTTTATTATAGCGAGTCAAATTATATTGATTATTAAACCTAACGATGTCAATTAAATTTACTGATCACTATTATTAAACGTATTATTAAACGTTCATAATCGAGGCCTCACGATTGAGGCCTCGATTATGAAAGAACTATAGTTAAAGTATTAATCAGCTCAAAAATTGCTCAATTTAATGCACTAAATATAATAGTTTGATAAGGTAATCCTGCCTGTTCATACAGTATTCAGCACAAGTTATTGATAAAATTTCATTTATCCGCAATATCTCTTATTTGAAGCGTTTACCCCGAGTTTCACCACATGACTAGGATAACCCAAACGTTTCTAAGCTCGTTATGGCTGACCGCTGCCGGCCATGGCAGTAAAAAGTTAGTTCCCGCTCCTTTTATGGCGTTTTTAGGAAGCATAACTTGCCCGTAAGCCTTAAAGAACGGTTCAGCAGCCCTAAACCAATTTGATGAAAAATATAGAGAAAATTTTACAGGAATACTCAGAAATATTCTCAGAAACGATACGAATTGAACTAAAAAAATAATAACTCAGTACTCACTGCAGTGAGTGACAGAGAACGCATTTTCTCGTCGACGAAAACGTGAAGTCACGGACGGGCATACAGACGGACAGACAGACGGACAGACGGACGGACAGACGGACAGACAGACGGACAGACGGACGGACAGACGGACGGACAGACGGACAGACAGACGGACAGACGGACGGACAGACGGACATGGCGAGCACAATAGTGCATTTTTCCATAAATGGGAAAAATGCGCTAATAACTTCTTTGGCATCACAGTGGCTAATGAGAGCAAGTTGCGTTCTCTAATGTCAAGAAAAGCTCCCCATTTTCACTTCGGATGCGAATAAATAGGAATAAGAATATTGTTCATTTCAGTTCAAGTCAGCTGAATCTAAATAATCAAGTCCAAGTGTAATTAAAACAACACAATTTTGTGAGAATCTAATTTCCGGAGAGCCTCCCGAACACGAAGAAGATGAACACAGCTCATTGATCAGTTAGAGTACAAAATTTTGTTCACACATTGGGTTTAAAAGTTTCAAATCATTTCTAGACGATTTTCTATATGATAAAATTACTTGAAAGTATGTTGCAAACTTCGGTAATGTACATCCCGGCAAATAATATCTTAGATAATATGACTGGTCGAACGTGATATTGCATGTCGAGATTAACTAGAGGTAGTCAAGATATAACTAAAATCGCATGTGTGACCTTATTGAAAAAGAGTTCGTTGAAAAAAGTACAACATGCGCCCGACGGTATATGGAAGAGACAAATTAATAATTTGAATTTCAAAATATCATCTATTCAACTCGATCGATCATTTCTACCTTCATAGCTTATTTTAGGAATGATTATAGTTAGGTTAGTTAGGAGTGACACCAGCAATCGATTCTAAAATCTAGAAGCGACTTACAGCAACAATATTGCAATACTTTTCCTTTTTTAATTAAAGTTGTTGAGAATGACGTCATCACAATGAACTCAAAAGGCTGCGCATGAAGCAAGAAGCAAACACACTGCAGTGAGCGCTCTGGCGGCCACTACAGCCAGCTCGTCTGCACGCGCCGGAAAACTGCCCTGCTGTGGGCATGCAAAAAAGCCGGCGGGCGACGACGCGTCTGCCGCAGACAGCGCTCATGAGCGAGATCTGCTTTTGCTCTTTGCAATGTCCAGAGTCTGTCAAGACAATGTGATGAAATCGTGCAAAACACTACTTGGCAACACACAAAGTCTGTCAAGGCAAACTGAAGATGGCCTTTTTCCTCTCTTTGGTGATGTATAAAATCTGTTGTGTCTGAAATATAAAGAAAATAATAGAGGATCAGGTGCCACACCTCTAATGTAGCCGCATCACATCTCTAAGCAGACGATCGCAGCTTTTGACCGACGAATATAATTCCCGTATATGATCGACCAGACATTTGGCCCCGTGACATGCAGGTCGTATAGAATTTTTGAAATAGAAATATCTACACGCAATTTTATTTTTAATCAAAATGAAAAAGTAGGTGTGTTCAAATATTGAGTAGGTCAATATTATTTTTCTTGACATTTTCAGGAAGATGTTGCCAATGTTGTTCATTTCTTTAATTTCAACTAAAAATAGGAGAGTCCGATTTTTTATAGTTTGGTGGCAATGAGGCGCAGCAATTACTGAATTAATTTAAATGGTATTCAGAGTAAGATACGTCATTTGCAAAGGAATTCACTGTATTATATACTGTGGGTCCGGTGTGATTTAATTATTGCTCATAATGCTTCCGGTATGGTGTTGCTTACGAGCTTAAATGCTCACGATGCATTTTTAAAATCTTCCCAGAAAAATAGAAGAAAATAAACTGAGTTCTTATAGGGGATTTTATTCTTAATGTTATTTTGTAGTTGATGTGTGTGTGGCGTATAATCTTTGCATCTGGAAGCTTCTCTCCCATTCTTAGACTTTGATCCACGAAAATCCTTAAAGTTGAGGTTGATTAACATGCAAGACTAATATTGGCTTGAAGGGGAAACCATGCAAAGTCATTAGCAAAGCATTCACTGAAGATCCTCTGCCTCATCGTAGGTCTTCGAGGGGGTTCAGATGCTGCTGGTGCATATTACAGCACCAACGCCCGGTGACCGAGTGGTCATCTTTAGGAACGTCTATAGGGCAAAGCGTCGAGAGAAACCTTTCCCTTTGCTGAGAATTCCAACGTCGCCTTCAACCTTTTCATTAAGTGCAATTCTTAACAAAGGTCAACGACAGAAACTGCAAAAGTACATATGAAAATACGGGAATACATATGAATTTTCCTAATAGTCTTTTCTGGCTGCAACTCTGCAATCGCCAATCGGCCCCAAAAATGCTGCTTTGACCTACATTCCGATCGCGAGGTAACTTTTTTAAGAAAGAATATTTATTGAATGAATTTTGATAAATATTAATATGTATCAAAATTGTAGTATTATGTCTCCTTAAGGTCTGAAGACGGTGACAATACCACAGGGCACACAATGCCTCACGGTTCACAGTACCTATTGCCGGAGACAACACACGCGGTGAAAAATATTATTTAATTAAAATACCAGGTAATTAAAATACCAGGTGGTAATAGCATTTACCACCTTTAATTAAAATACCAGGCAAATGACGTATCTTGCACTGAATACCATTTAAAGTAATTCAGTGATTGCTGCGCCTCATTGCCACCAAAGTATAAAAAATTCAGACGCTCTTATTTCGCGTAGCTATCAATGTAGGCTCTGAACACAACGCGATATAACTTGTAGTAGAAGTTCACAAACATTATTAACCTTATTGTGTTCAACACGCAAGTCTTTCACCGATTACAGTTAATAAAATACATATCTTGAAATTGAAGCCGTTGAAACATTTTTTATTTCATAAGCAATAATTCTTATAAAATGACTCATAAAGATCCTGCACCTCGCCAGGAAGCACAGTGACATCCTTCACATCTCTGAGGGCTTTGATCAGGATCTTGAGGTGAACAAATTTCCTCCCTCAAAGGATTATAAGTTACCCCATTCGACCTCGAGCTTCCCTCGTTGTGGCGAGCTCGGAAGTTTGATGAGGACGTTGTTTTAATCTCTCTCGCTGCTCATGGCCCTCACAGTTCCGGGGTAGAGGGAATACATTATCCCTATCACGCAGATAATTACTACATGGATACTCCTGACGTACTAAATGGTGAATTCTGAATATTTTCCGGCTTAATACTGACATTCAATTGATCCATTCAATTAACTATCGCGAGACGAATCCAAATAAATTTAGTAACTTTTTTAAATGGCGTAATATAATTTCATCCCTTCTATGAATTTCTTTCCCTTTTTTTGCTCGTATTACTCTTAACGGATAGAAATAACGAAATACAATTTAAATTCTCCGTGGCAAATCCACTACCTTAATTCTTTCATGCTGCAGTAATAGGATTTTACAATTAGAAAAAAATATTCATGCGGACAACAAAGATCGCTTGGAGAGTTCAAAAGATTTTCCTGTTCGACGCTCCCATCTTAATGCCGCGTCACACTCCGAGCATGCGAGGAGCCGCAAAAATGGAGAATTGTCAGAAAATTATGACCGAATGAGAACTTGATTTTTAATAATTCATTTGTTGAACGATGGAATAGCGGAAAAATAGTCACGCCTTCTCTTTACCCATACTTGGTCAATTTTAAAGTGTTCAAATAAATTTTTCTTGTTTTACAACCCTCGTTAACACAAGCCTACACGAGCGAACCAATTCTTTGCATTGAGTACTAATCCATAAATTATATTATTCAGTGTCATCTGAATTAGCCGATAAGTCTACAGTAATAAGTACGTATCTCTTTTCCCGTTACGCCGCAGTGTATTAAACTTCTCCAGTTAGTGGTCAGGCAGCAGGAAGCCCAAAGGTTCGGCCATTACTTGCAATTGCCAGCTGATGGCGCGCTAACTTCCACCAACCTGAGCCAGCTCATCCCGTCATGCGAACCAAATGATAATGTCTTTGTACTCTCATGAGGCCTTGTGCCCAGTGAGCAAGTCTTCCTACCCTCTCGAGTCTTTATACATCAATAATTGAATCTTTTTACCCACTCAAATCTTTGAAGCCTCATGATCAGGTCTTTGTGCCGTCTCGATTCTTCATACCTCAATAGTTAAATCTTTTTACCCACTCAAATCTTTGAAGCCTTATGACCAAATCTTTGTACTTTCTTTCAACCCCAGTGGTCAATTCTTTGAACACTAATGAGTGTCGATACCCCAATGAAGGTCGTTATACGAGTATATCCTCCTTTACGTCATTTAAATTTTGATTGAACGTTGTTTGACGATGTATGGCCATCCTTTTCTCATCCACCAGCGTTTCAGAATGACGTATGTATTTCTGGTGCATATCTATTCTTAGAAAAAAACATTGACCGAGCAAAGCACGTTCAGCCGTTGGTCGAATAACACTCATGGAATGGTAAATAATAAAGGATACGGTGCAGTATTTCTGTTCATATTGTAATTCCTAAGCTACATTTACAAAATTTCTACACATCAGATAAGTTTCCTTCACTTGCTCTCATAATTGAAAAACGATTAATTAAATTGCTGCTAAAATAAAAATTATAACCTTCAATCAAGTGGTAATTTTTAAGATGTTTCTGCAAAGGACTTCGTTTCCCTCTGCAGCGCTGTTTCAACTGGATAAGTCGAACATTTAGTCTGTTAGTGTTGTTTGTTCGAAGCCTGGTCTTACAAATATGTAGTGGCTATTCGAGCTATCGTTACTAATACCTATCGTATCTAAATATTATAACAAGATGACGTCAATATTATCGGAATTCAAAATTCGAGATCTTGAAAGAAACAATTGCAGACATGATATTAGTAAGTTGTATACACGGGGAAAAAAGTTAGATGCAATATTTATTCTCAAATCTCGCCCATTAAGTAGATTCTGATTAAAATAACTTCATACCACAACTTGCAGTGTCATACCGATTGATCCGCTGGCCTGGCTCATCTACCACATAGGCGTGAACTTTTTTTCCACTACCTACGCAACGCCGTGTTAACCTGTTATCCGGAAATCTTCTTCTGATAGCAATTAATCACATCTCTCCAGTAAGCTTATAGTTTCACGAAATAATAAAATTCCAGATATAACTCCAATTCTTCGGAGTCATCATGTATCCCCAAATACCAATCAAATCAATTTAAACTAATTCTTGGAAACATCGTCTGAATTCTAGATGTTTCCCCTGATTCTAGATGTTTCCTTCTTCTTCTAGACTCTGGATGTTTCCGAATGAGAAAACCCACGAAAGTCACAAAAGGGGCACATTTTAAGCAATGATCACTAAATTAATTGGTTTTAAGCTCAGGTTCCAAGCTGTGATCGCTGATGTATAATCACAATTGCCGAGCCTTATAGGGTAGGGCCCCGAGACGCTGTTCAAGCAAAATGCATGGCAAGATCCTGAGCCACGATCCCGGTAAAATGCGAATGGCAATAAAGACCGGCCAATTATGACCGCTATTTGTTTCAAAAAGTTGTGCTGTCTTAAAACTGGAAGATGACGTAGACTTTATCGACCAATGAACATCTTCAGTTCTTCATGCTCTGTGAGAAGCAGCGAGATAAACTGTGAATTCCTGTCAATTTTCCTTAGCGAGACTCATACTAATTCACTTAACCTTCTCTGAATAATATAAAATTTAAAGAGGATAATCCACCAGTACGAATTTTTAAATCAGGCACCAAGGAAGGGCTCTTCTAAATTATTAGAACTTATAAAATGGCGAAATTAAGGATGCCATTTAAGATGTGCCTTTTATAAATCAAACAATAATAAAGTTTTATATATAGTTTATATTAAACAAATATGAAGTTTTAACAACGACTGCTTCGGTAATTTATTCCTTTACGAATTTTGGTATCTTTTTCATTTTCTATGCCTACACAGACAACTATCCCCAATCATAACAATCAATTTCATTGCTTAATTCTATTTCTAGCAATCACCCAATCTTAACAATTTCTCCTGTTAATTTCATTTCTTAGGAGCACGCTACTTCAAAGTACTAGAAAAAAAAGATTCATTCGGAACTTAAAGGGAGCAGTTGCAACCAAAACAAAGCTTCAGCGTGGAGACCTGCATCTTGTACTCACAGGAAGCGTCTTCATTGTGAACGGTTGTGCTCCTCTTATGTATCAAATGAAGCCGTCGGCCTGACAGTGTCGCAAAGGAACATTTTAATCACAAGTCAAGAGAGGTGAGGAAGTTGAAGAAAGTAGATTGAAACACACCAAAAGCACAGGCACTTTTGCTCACAGAAAATCTCACGACCACTTTAATCAGACTCTCAGGACCGGCATGTCACTGTGGGGTTCGGGAAAAGATAAATAGAGCTGGCAGCGCTGTTCCGGATCGCGAATAATCGCCGTGAGTGTCACATGCAATGGCTTATTGAGGCCCAAAATGTCCGGCCTTTGGGGCGAGAGCGGAAGGCCGACGAGAGACTTTGGCACTCACAAGGGCTGCACTGGACCACATCCAGCAAGCGAGTCTCCGGCAGCTCTGTAAGCTATTGATTTGGCTTGGGGCGGGAGGGGAGGCTGCTCGGCCATTAGAGGGGAGGCGGCTTAGCCATGAGAGGGGATGCAGCTTGGCCATGAGAAGGGAGGACGGTGTAACCAAAGGGGTGAGGGCGTTCCGGTGAGGAGCATACGCCACATCTGGGCACTTCTGAAGCCCTCTTACGGTGGAAACCAAGAGGCGTGGTCCAAGTTTGAGGAGAAAATTGTCCCGATCAAAAAAAGAGATTCGTATTTTCAAGTTTTTTCTGGTGAATAGTTGAGGTGAGTGGGGAATATCTCTATACCATACCACATTCATTTCGGAACAAATCGACTTTCGTGAAGACAAGTAATTGCAACAGTGAGGGATAATATCCAAACCCTTAGAATAAATTCTGGAGAAAATATGAAATTTGGTTCAAATCTCAATTAAGAATTGGGTTGTCATTTACTACCTTTCGACTATAAGTGAGTGCTCTACGTGGAATTATAATTCTGATTCCATTACTTATAGAGAAACGGAAGGCATTATGGGACCCCAGCGTTTTACCTGGCTTCGACATACGAATGAGTTTGATGAAAACGAACTAAAAATTAAGAAATATTCACTCTGTTGCACCAAAGGAAAACAGATATCAATCAGTCAGACAATTAAAAAATGCATACATTTCATTTCGCTTTATTTGACGTATCAGCAATTTTTTGGCTGTTTTGGGAGCCTGTTTGAAATATGAAGTTCAATTTTCCAAATTTTTTTAGCTGCATTCCACACGCAGGGTGAGCACTGGAATAAAAATTCCCGCCTGCCCGTCCTCAAAAACAGGAAATTTCAAACTCAAGTAACGTTTCCGCGATCACATAAGTAAGGGTACGTGTTTTCGATGTATACAGATAAAGCATTTTCACTCCTGAGTCATTAATTAGAATTTCTGTTTTTACACTCATTTCACTTTCATAGCAGGAATTTATCTTGAGCAAAGTAAGTATGTAGATCTCTTTTAGAATCCTTGGCCCCACAGCAAATCGATTCTCAGTATTTAATTTAAGCATCGGTTTAAATATCCTACCCGCCCGTTATAACTCGTTCAAATATCCTACTCGCCCGTTATAATGCGTTCAAATATTCAACCCACCCGTTATAATGCGTTCAAATATTCTACCCGCCCGTTATAATGCGTTCAAATATCCTACCTGCCCGTTATAATGCGTTCAAATATTCAACCCACCCGTTATAATG